>NC_056725.1:1813962569-1814095069 GCF_019279795.1 Protopterus annectens | reverse complement strand
AGAAACAGTGCCTGTTAAACCACCCCTCAACTAGGCCCTCTTCCCTTTCAGCCCCTGATCTCAATCTCAGCCCCCAGACCTCACTAGCCCCCAGAGAGGCCCCGAGCCAGAGTCAGCTGGATGAAACTGCTTTCTCAGGGCAGAGCCCCTGAGCCAGTGTGGCCTGATGATCCTGGCCCTTGAATTCTGGAAGATTCTGATCATGAAGAAGAATTTCCCCTGCTGAAGATTCTGATGTTAAACCTTTATTCCAGCCCGCGGGAGCTATTCCAATCAGTTCCCTTGGGGAAACCCCAGCCATTTTCGGAGCAGTTCAAATGGCAGCAACAAGATTTTCCAGTTCCAGAAAAAGACTTAGAACCTTTTCTCTCCTTCCACATCTTGCTTTCTTCTTCATACCTGTCTGCCCCACCAAGACTCCCAGATCCCTGCATGTACCAGATGCCACAGATTCATACCCCAGCCTCTGCCTCACCAGACATTTTTTCCCTCCCACCAGAGACTCATCAAATTATTTACAAGGCCTCAAATTTGCAGACAAGGAAAATAAGGTACCCTATTCCTTCTGAGTCAGAAGAATTAGATAGAAACCCTATTCCTTCTGAACTCAGCTATACTGTGATAGATGGGGTAGTGGCTTACACTTCAGCTACTCTCTCAGCTAGAGCTTTAAACTGTCCAAATGACAAACTACAATACCAACTCGATATGAAATATCAGTTAAGAAAAAGCTATAACATGATGAATCTCTTGAATAAGAAATTAAAATGAAATTCTTTGATGCACAATATAGTAACCATTCTTAAAATGTTAGACATATGATGCATAGGTGGCATTCAGAAATATCATGCATGGCACACACCGTAGAAATCATGCATGCATAATGGATAAAACCCCACCGATCATGTTAAAGCTAAGTTGCTGTTTGCTAGTGCAGATAATGAAAGTTTAAAGTTTAAACTCCGAAAAGCAGGTTGCGAAGAATATGGAAGAAAAGGCAATCAGCTCAAACTGTTAAAAATTGAGGAAAGGTTCAAAATTGGTCCTTTCCTGACCTTCCACCTGCCAACTTCAAAGGCAGGAATACTCGTCCAAGAGGTCACAAAGGGCAGGAATAGACGCCCCAGAGGCAGAAAGAGCAACAGAGGAGGTGAGGAAGAGAGACAACTACAGCCACAACATAACAACACCAACACAGACACAACCCAAAAACAGCCATCTACACACACAACCAGCAGCTCTAGGCGGATCCACCTTACCAGACTCAAATAGCAGCTCCTCTACCACAAAGTTAACCTTGTTTTCAAAGACTCAATCAAGGTTAACAACTTACAAGTGATTTTACAAACCAAAGATCATAACATTCCACACCCACAAATCACCAGTCAAAAGAGGAATGCCAAATCTACCCAGTTCAAAAACAGAGGCTCTACAGCAGATAACAAACCAAGCAAAACAAAAGAGTTCTACAAAAGTCTACTCTTAGCTCCAAGGAAGGAAAAGTTAGAGACCACTATCTAATCTTCCAAGACTTGACTAAGTTGGAGACCAATTCTCAATCATCTAAAAATGTTGACCCTACATCATTGTCTTTCATGCTGGGCAAGGACCCTTGGGCAACTTCTTCCCATCTCAAGCAAGCTACCTGCACGCCCCTATCCTAGATCTCAAGGAGGTATACCTGCATGCCCAAGATATCAGAATCTGCAGAAGATACCTCAGATTCCTGCTTTATCAGAGCATCCCAGAGTAGCAGCAAAATCAATGCATCTACTGCTCTCTACTGGTAATGCCTGGCAGGAATAATTTATCTGCAGCCTACAGGACTTCAAATTTACCCATAGACAACAAACTGCAGTTGACAAATAGGACAACCTGAGCAGTCATTACAACATAACAAATCTTGGACACAGTTTACAATTTACAAGCACTGGGATACATAAAAGTCAACAAAAGTCAAGGCTTGGGAAATCCCAAACAACATTCTTGGGAGCTTACACATTCACAGCAACAGATTCCTACAAACAGAAAACAAAAAGACTCCCTTTACTTAAACTGGAAAAACAAACTGAGCAAGTTCAGGCTTGCAGGCACTGGGCAGGCCTTGGGTTTCATGGCTTCATTTGGTCCTGGGGTCCATGACTACAGACTACATATGAACTAAGGTGGTACTATGCCCATCTAAGGAATTTATGGACACAGCACAGGTCAATAGCCTCCAAACTAAAACAGCACCTATCCCATGCCTTCCTATGGAGTTCCTATGGTGGGCACAGGTTTGCCAGTCCAACCTCAAGAGATGTCAAGCAAGCCAGAGCATCAAGCAGATGTCACAACAGACGGATGGGGGACAATGGGGCCCATATGTTGGAGGAATGCGGCAAGGATTGTGGACTGATCAACTTCTCAGCACTAACTGGTCAACAAAAGAAAAAAGAAACTAAAAAGAAGTTCCGTTCAGACCTCAAAGTCAAGAGGGCCAGCTTGATGACACAGTCAGACAACATCAACATACTCAACAACATCACCAAAGTCCCCTCATATTCCATTCAGAATGAGCTGCCCAATTGGCACTTGCAGCTGAGCTTTGGCTACAGGCTACACATACATTTGCCACAGGCAAGCAATGTACCAGGAAAGCAAAAATACGTATAAGGAGCACATGAGACCACAACAGGCACCTGCACAATGGCACCTGCAAGACGCCGATCTCAAAAGACCATCTCAAAGAAATATAGATGCTCTCGTAGAGATCAATCAACCTCACAAATTCTCTATCAACTCAAAACATCACACCCAGGGCATCAAAGTGGAAAGCATGGAAAGTTCCTTCGCTTCCTCCCTTCAGCTGGAAAGGCCATTCCTACCTTGCATTCCTAACAACCTCTTCCTTGATACACAAGATGCTACTAAAGATCAAGGAAGAACATCCAAGGCAACAACGATAGCTCCACACTGCCAAGCACTTAACTGTAAATTCACCAAGGAAACAATATCTCAAACAATATGTGTGGCCAAAATGCTAACTCAGAACAACTACAGCACCATACATCCAAACACAAAAACTTTACAACTAAAACTTATAAACTACTACATAACACATCACATACAGCAACTAATCAAAAGAGTTCCAAAGAGTTAAAGACATCATCCTTGAAGCACGAGACCTTCAACAAGAAGAACCACGGAAAAAAAAGAAAAGAAAAAGGAAAAGAGTTGATGTGTCAAACAAGATGTGTCAAACATAGATATGTATCTACAAAAACTTCTCTCCATTCAGGTCTCTCTCCTCAGGCCTGTCCCATCAGCATGCTCAGATACATGCATCAAGAATTTCAGCAGAAGTTTTTCATATCCACACACCTTTGCACCACCAGTTTTCAGTAGAGGAATCAGAGAATCCAAAACCTCCTCCAAGGAAACAAACATTGCCAGCTGTGTTGATTTAACTTGCATCAGAAAAAAAAAAGCATAACACAGCAACCTGAAAACCCAGCAACACAGAAGCTGCAACACCTGTCTGAAACTGCTTCTAACTCACTGGCTTTTATTTCAGTAAGGAGCAAGAACCAGGCCTTAATGGCAGTGCTAGTTTCCACCTTCCTAATCTTCCAATTGCCCAAGCGTCCATGAGGATGCCTCCAACATTTGGTGGTAAGGTGAGGAGTGTGTCTTTAACCAGTAAACCATCCACCCCACCTACCTTCCACCCAACCAACCCACTAGAGGGGAAAGATACATACATACATTGATGTACATAGACAGCTACGCTACCACTTGAAAGAAAATGAAGCAAAGCAACCAACTTGCTGACTTTAGTGAGGAGAAAGGAGGGAAACAAAGGGAAAGTAGAAAGCTCAAGACAATCTCCAAATGGATAAATGATTGCATACCATTCTGTTACAAACCTGCCATGGAAAAACATTCAAGAGAACATAAGACATCACTTACAATTCTAACGCAGCCTCAGCCAGAGTAGGAGAGCCTGACATGGCTAGTAAAGAGCGGATTGAGGCGGCTACTCTACCATTGCATACAGCATACATTTTTGCTTAATTTGCCTCTATATTCCAGGGTTTGCCCGAACTGTACTGCTGCCACTACTCGTATGGATCCTAACCACACCATAATCTACCTCCTCCTCCTCTCCCTCAGTTATGGTGGGTATTCTACCCAGCTGTGATGACTGCAGATGCATCCATGAAGGGTATAGTACAGTTTTGTACCTACCATAAATGTAGATGTGAACTGATGGATAGCATCTGCAGTCAGGATTACTCCCCCTTCCCCCTGGAGGTACTCCTAGGGTGTTCTCCTAATAGCTAGCTGATGGATGGAGCCTTTATGTGTATTATTTGTATATATATATGTACATTGTGTTTTTTTTGTCCTTTTTATCCCTTTGGCATTGCTACTAATCTACCCAAAATTTTTAGCCTTCAAGGGGCTCTGGCATCTGTAAACACTGAGGGAAGATGAGATCGGGTTGCGATGCTTTTATACGAAGCAAGACAGAGATGACGCCGGGTGAAGAGCTTATCAGTCAGTCGGCCGACCTTTTTGGAATCCGGCCCGACTGACGGGCTTTCCCAATGATTTCCCATTCCTATAAGCAAAAGTACACATATTTTCCACCTTTCCTTCACAAAACTTATCACTACTCACAATGCCCCAATATTTCTGTATGATTTCCTTAATTCTGTGTATGTTGGAACCACGAGTTAATATAAACCTAGATTCACTCTTTCTGTTCATGCGCCCAATCTTTATATTTTAGTGTTTCTTCTCTAGACAATTTCCCAACATCCATCTTAACTTGCCAAACTTTATTTTGATCATATCCACTTTGGGTAAAGAAACTAAGTCGTCAATTTCTTTATCATAAGTTTCATAGTCGCTACAAATTATTTTCAGTCTTAAAAACTGTGACTTGGGAATATTTCTCATTATATGTTTTGGATGGCAACTGTACTTTCATAATAATGAATTTCTCTGGTATGGTTTTCTTAAGACTGTAGTCTTGAGAGAACCATCTTCCAATTTTTTTTTATCTGAACATTGAAAGATTGTGCCACATATTGATCATAATGAACATCCAACTTGATGCCAAACCTGGTGGAATTTAAGAAGAAAACAAAACTCATTAACAAATGTATATTAACCAGCAGTCATCCAAATAACAAAACTAGGAATCCATAAAACAAGCAAACAATTCATTGTTGTCTTGATTCCATATAAGTTCTTCCTGTAAGAAACCCATAAGCATTTCTGCATATATCGAGCAAAATTAGCCACCATTGCGGTACAGCTCATTTGTTAAAAAAAAAGAATTATGAAGAAAGACTTTTTTTTTGTTAAGCTATGGTACAAGTCCACAGTAAATTCATTAGATTCTAATTTATATTGACCGCACTTCTCCAAGAAATGTCTAACTGCTTCTATCTCACCTGTATGTGGGATACTGGGAAGTTGGCATAATGGTTAAGGTGTTAACCTTGCAAACACAAGGTGGAGGGTTTGATTCTCACATTTGGTAATTAGCTAAGCATAAAATGGCCCATAAGGGCAGTTGGCCTACTACTAACCTATAAACCTGTCCTAGTATAAAGTTATTCACATCCAACGTTACCGAATACGTCCTATTGCTAACCATTTCCCCCTTCAAAACATTCAAAATGTGGGTAGTACCTTTAAGTCTTGCTGGAATGATGGACAAAATAGGTTTTAAATGATAATCTAAAAAAAGCAAATGCTGGTTCTTTTAAAAAGCCTCTTCCAGAGACAGTGGGGTCTACCTGGTGGGGAAAAATATTTTTATGTGTTTTAGGCAAAAAATAAATATATTGTTGTTTTGCATCATCCACTTAGTTCCCCCATCTGTTTATCAGATATTATTCCACTTACCACTGCCTCTGTCAAAAAAGTGGTGCCAAACTGTTGTTTAAATGGGGGGAAGGGGTTATGAACATAAGGAACTGAATTTTCCTATCAGGTAGTTGTCTATCTGCTTCTTTAAAATAATCAACAATGTCCCAAATAAACACCACACCTCCTTTATCTGCTGCTATAATCACAATGTTCTTATTTTTCAGAGACTGTAACACCTCCCTTTCTTGTTTTGCCAAATTACAAAACTGATTTTTAAACAACACAGCTTGTTTTTGTAATAGCTGTTTCAAAATTGTCCAAAAGAGAAGCACAGGAGCAAACCAAGGCTGACAACAAAAATCAGCATAAATCCAGCAGTCACTGAGGCTTATTCAAGCAGCAGAAATAAATGCTAGTTCAATGACTGAATCTGTGCCAAAGATAAGTAAAATCCAAGTTGTTTTATTGGTAAGCGCTTTCACCCTGTAAGGGCTTTGTCAAACCATAAGAAACAAACACTGAATAAAATCACGTCACATTTTATAAGGAAATAGGGCTGACATCACTTCCTGTTCCTGATTAAAGCTTTTCAGTATGCAAAAATAATACGTCTATAAAAAATGTATACAGAAAACTATATATATAAAAAATGTATACATCTGTATATCAAGGCAAATATAAAACATTTATTAACATTCTAAAATATGTATGTTTATTTCGCAGTGAGTCTCCTATTCTTAAGAACAGGTTTCAACGGAATTTTGTCATTCAGACCTGGTCTCCGGTCTGCTCTACGTCTGATAATCCATTTTAATTCCAATGTTTCAGTGTAATTGCTTATATCCCCTCCCCTAACACTGGGTTCATTGATCTGTATAGCTAAAAACACAAATTAATGTGTATTGTCACTGTCTATAATGTGTTTAGAAAGTGCACTGCGTGGAGACAGTGTACAAATGTGATAAAGGTGTTCCCTTACTCTGTCTCATAGGCATTTGTCTGTCTTGCCTACGTAGAATGCTTGACAAGCAGTGCACTTAGCTAAATAAATGACATGTGACATATAAGAGAGGTTTTGAACAAGAATTGGAATCTACTTTTATTTGATTCACAACTTAAAGACATTGTTGGTGAGGAGCCTTATTTTAGATATAGGAACAAGTCTAACCTATATAGATTACTTTGTTGCCCTCGCCTATCTACACAGTCTAATGAGTGTTTGAACAGTATTGTGGGTACTGTTCTGTGTAATTGTTGTAATTTTTGCAAATTTGTAGATACCAGCTCCCAGTTTATTCACCCAGTTACTTCCTATTGTTTCAGGTTTCAACTCAGTGCTAATTGCAATACATCACATGTCATTTATTTAGCTAAGTGCACTGTTTGTCAAGCATTCTACATAGGCAAGACAGACAGACACCTACGAGACAGAGTAAGGGAACACCTTTATCACATTTGTACACTGTCTCCACGCAGTGCACTTTCTAAACACATTATAGACAGTGACAATACACATTCATTTGTATTTTTAGTTATACAGATCAATGAACCCAGTGTTAGGGGAGGGGATATAAGCAATTACACTGAAACATTGGAATTAAAATGCATTATCAGACTTAGAGCAGACCGGCGACCAGGTCTGAATGACAAAATTCCGTTGAAACCTATTCTTAAGAATAGGAGACTCACTGTGAAATAAGCATGCATATTTTAGAATGTTAATAAATGTTTTATATTTGCCTTGATATACAGATGTATATATTTTATATATATATGTATATATATATATATATATATATAGTTTTCTGTATACATTTTTTATAGACGTATTATTTTTGCATACTGAAAAGTTTTAATCAGGAACAGGAAGTGATGTCAGCCCTATTTCCTTATAAAATGTGATTTGATTTTATTCAGTGTTTGTTTCTTATGGTTTGACAAAGCCCTTACAGGGTGAAAGCACTTACCAATAAAACAGCTTGGATTTTACTTGTCTTTGGCACAGATTCAGTCATTGTTTGAACTAGCATTTATTTCTGCTGCTTGAATAAGCCTCAGTGACTGCTGGATTTATGCTGATTTTTGTTGTCAGCCTTGGTTTGCTCCTGTGCTTCTCTTTTGGATCATTTATTTATTTTATTAGTAACAGGAGCATTCTGTGACGGCCCCTAACCGGGAAAAGCTGAAAGAAGAAGAATAATTAGTAACAGGAGCATTTGGACTGTGATAACACTTACTCTTATAGTATGTTTCAAAACTGTGTTCTCAAAACCCGCACTGAATATAGGGTTGCCACCTTTCTACTGTGCCATTTCCTGACAAACAAGCCCCGCCCCATGCATAATCAAGCCACACCCGTTCCCTTTAATAGCCACACCCCTTTACTCTAGCACCCTTCAGCATAAGTCTTTAATATCACATACAGTTACCAATAAGTAGAAAAATGTGCAACGGGTCAAAAGTAAATTAAAATGGTATAGACGGTATACCCTAGAAAACACAGATAGAAGGTAAACAGTTGTGATGACAAACTAGACAAAAAGCTACATTTAAGCCTCACTATAATATGAAGACTGTACGACATAGACACCCTAGGAAGAAACACAGGCAAGGTAAACATCACGGTGATGATAGACTAGAAAAGACAGTTCTACAGTCCAAGCATCCTATACAAATCATGTAGTCATATATTCACTGTAACATCAAATGAACTAAGCTTTGGTATAGACGGTATACCCTAGAAAACAGATAAAGGTAAACAGTGGTGATGACAAGCTAGACAAAAAGCTACATTTAAGCCTCACTATAATACAAAGACTGTACACCCTAGAAAGACACCCTAGGAAGAAAAACACAGGTCAAGGTAAACATCACAGTGATGACAGACTAGAAGAGACAGATCTACAGTCCAAGCATCTTATACAGATCATGTAGTCATTATATATTCACTGTAACCAAGTCCAAAACCAAATGAAATATTTAAAACATTGCAGTAAAAACAGCCTTGGTATACCCTAGAAAATGCAGATCAAGGTAAACGTAGCAGTGACGACTAGAGAAATGATAGTTCTACAATCATAGCTCTACAATCATAGCAAGAACCCTATATAACTCCGTCAGTATACAATCACTATCAAAGTGCACCCACATGAAAAATAGTTACACTAACTGCAGTTAAAAACAGCCAAAGAAACCCTTCCTATATATATCTGCAGACAGTATACTAGAAACTACAGATAAAGAATAAGGTAGATGTGGTGATTACAAACTAGAAATTGTTCTAGTTAATAATCACCACATGTTGAACATCTAGATACAGTTACACATATCTTGTCACCATCAATGTATGAGATAGTGCCAGCACAGCTAGTGAATTAATATAATAGGTTCATAGGTTCATAGGTTTGTACTAGGCTAACTGCCCTAGGGCATTTATAAGCCTAGCCCAAAGTTATGTGGCTTACGCCGCCCCTTATGTTAGAAATACTGTGCCCATTAGTTTGTTGTGCCTCTGTCCAGTAGTGACACAGAGATGATTCCCGGGGTAAACCTACGATCTCCCATCCACCGGTCAAGATTTCTCTTGAACAGAGCCAGCGAGGTGCTCTGCCTCACATGGACCGGGATTTTATTCCACAGCATGGGGAGTCTCTGGGTGATAAATCTATCCCTCCAGCACGTCCTATTTATATCCGTGCTAAGGTTTAAGTCTCTTGCTCTAGTGGTTTTGGTGGATTTGGATTTTTTGAGGTGGAGCATGTCCATTAATTCCGGGTTGGTCATGGCCTTGTATGTCAGGCACAGGTCACCTCTGAGCAGACGGTATGCAACTGAATAGAGTTGGAGTTTCTTCAGTCTGGCAGCATATGACAGGTTTTGGAGTCCCTTTATCCTTTTGGTGAGGAACATTTGGGGTCTCTCCAATTGCTGCTGGTGTCGGGTGAGATACATCCCGAATGGGGCATTGTACTCGATCATTGGTCTGATAAGTGAAGAGTACAGGGGAACAATGACCTCACTTGATCTGGATGTGAATCCCTTCATGATCAGGTGGGCAATGTAGAAGGTCTTTCGAACCACTTTAGCAACGTGAGCGTCAAACGAGAGGCCACTGTCAACCTGGGTCCCCAGGTCCCTGATAACCTCTTCTGTGCTTAGTGGGTTGCCACCTATATGGTAGCTTGGGGTTACCTTGTTTTTCCCCGAAGGGTATGACTATACACTTTTTTGCGTTTAACTTCAGGCCATGGCTCTGGCACCAGCTATCAGTTTCCGTGAGACCCCTCTGAAGGATGTCTGTGTCCGATAAATTTAATATTTAAAAAATTCACTAGTAGCTGTGCTGGCAATATTTCATTCCCCTTGTCACACTAATCTTTGAAAATCTACCTTAATTCCAAAGAATTCATCCATTAAAAAAATTCCACTTACCTCCAGAAAAAGCAGCAGCAGGGCTCCTTAAACAAGCTCTCGGCCAGAAGAGAACAGGCAGCTAACAAAGGGCCAGCAAGCAGCAGGCAGGCAGGGGAACACAACACCACCCAGTCAGCCAGTCCACAGCACTTTTCCAGGGCAAGACTCCAGCAAGCAAGGCAAGCAGCAGGGCTAGGACAATCCTTTCAGGCTCCAGGCAGCAGCAGCAGCAAATGAAACCAGCACACCACACCAGGCAATCCACTGAAGACGTCCCGAACAACTAGCAAACAGCCGAACGAACCAGCAAGTAATTTCAGACCTTAGTACCGACCTTTTAGAGTAGAGACAGTAAAAGGTAAAAGTATAGCTGGAGCACCGCTTTTTATTCCCTAATTTTCGTGGGCTTTGCGGGGATTTGACTTGCAAATCTAAGTGTTGATTGGCTGCTTGCTGCATGAGCCTCTTCTGCAGCAAGCAGCCAATCAACCGAGAGTCCAAGACGGCAATGTCATTTTTTTTTTTTTGTCGTACAAACGCGCTGACGTCGTACACCTTATTTCCGGACTCCCAGAGCGAGAACCGGAGTGCCCTATTGATTTCCGGGCATTCCGGAAAAAAAACGGAGGGGTGGCAACGCTAATTGAATAAGGGGTGGTGGATTAGATTCAGACTTTCTAAATTAAAACAAAACTTTCACAGTCCAACACAGAATTATGTGTATCAAAGCAATACATTGACTTTAAATTTCTATAGAACTTCTTCAAGTCATACATAAATCCAAAGATGTTATGGGGCATGCAGGTGTAAATGTCAAGCCTTTGTTTAACATAGAAAGGTACTCAGGAGAAAAGGTGTAGTTAGTTAAATAAACTCAGAATTATTTATTTCATCAAGTAGTGCAACATCTCTAGCATTTTTCTTCGATGTTTTCTGCCACCATGTTTTTTAACTTGGTATATCCCTTTAAGTTGGATTTTTTCTGAAGAGGCAAACACTTTACCCATATCTGCTTCAGTATCTGTATTAGATGAAATGTTAGCCATTTCATAACCTCTTACTACAGCTAATGTAGAGGCACTCTTCTTAAGTTTGATTTTCCCCTTAACTTGAGTAGCATTTGTCTCATATGTCTTATTTGAAAAAAACAACTCCCCTTTCTGCTTTTGTCAAAGAAAAAACATGGCCTTACCAATAATAAAATCTCTCAAACTTTTTTTAATTTTGTGAGCTTATATTTCAGTGTGAGTTTTTACTTACCATACTAAGTTGATCAAAATGTTCCATGCATCTGTTGTCATTTTCAAGCAATGATGCCTGGTTAACACATTCTGCTACGTCATTAAGTAATTCTAGCAAGTGTTCATAATTTTCAATGAGTAAATCAGCAAACATCAAAGAAGCTGTATTTTGTATTACTTGCTACTTGAGAAATTCACTATCCTCTGGTTCAACTGCAGGTTCCAAATATACCCTTAAACCACGAGACGCCATATGCTGTTTAAAACCTTAAAAGCCTATGCTAAAATGCCATTTCACACTGGAACTTTTTCATTTTATCAGTTAAAAGCAAGAATGCTGAACTCACATGTATGCCTTACTTGTACTTGGTTGTGTACTACTGTCAGTACTTTTATACTCTTTGCTCACCGAAGACTCAAGCCAAGCTGTATCCTCCACATCCAAATTAAATCCAGATATGAGGGCTGATAAATCCCAAAATGACATGTTTCAGTATTGCACCAGTGTTCCTCCAGCAAAAAAAACTATGAACAGGCAATCCAGCTGCACCAAAAGAACAAGCAAGTGTCCGGAACGCTCCCAACAATATTCATCAAACCAGTTTCAGCACAATAAACCACAAAAAAAAAATCACAATAATCCCACAGCAGACACAGTTTTTTTCCCGTTTTCATTTCTCCAAATATTTTGGGTTTCTAATACCCCATTCCTAAGTCAAAGTACAATTAAAGTTTGTGAAATTAAGTCTTTGATGTCAGCCAAAAGTTCCCTTAGCAGCACCCGTAATGTGCCCAGTAACGACTACTACAATTCGTACAGAGTTGCATGTATTGATAACATATCTGAATATGATTGTAGATTCTTTTTTATAAGACCCGTTGCTCATACTACTTTTGGAACTGTTGGGGTATCATTCTTCCCGCAAGACACTGTAGTCACTGGGTGTGGTGGCAATTTCAGTGATCAGTGCTACTTTTGTCTTCTTTTCATGGACCACTATATCTGATTTCTTTTCGTGGACCACTGTATCCGGTTTACTAGCATCTATCTTTGGAACTGTTGGTAATGGGTGATCCCATGCGATGTAAACTTCATCATTTTTCTATGATGCTTTGTGGCTCATGTTTCCAGTATTTTTCAGCCACTTCACTACCATAATGTCTGCACAATCCCCAGTACAACAGTCTCGCCCCATTATTGTGCCTTTCAGTATACAGTCATTCTGCCATTAGTGTGTCACAGCCAGCAACAAGGTGTGCGACTGTTTCTAATTCAGTTTCACAAAACCTACATTTGTCTGTCTCTCCCACATGTTCAATGGACTTTGTAAATCAGGGTGTACATAGCCCACTGTCTTCGGCTGCCAATATTAACCTTTCATCTTTTGGTTTGAATTCCTCTCTCCTTAAACATTACTATGTTTGTTCCTGATCAACATGAGGTTCTTCAGAAGTTTTCTATACTTGCAACTATATTTGTGCATTTTCCACATTTCTTGCCTTCTCTTCTAGTCCTTCACCTTATATTTTTTATTTTGTTTTTTGGCACAGTCAGTTGCTGCCTGATTTTTATCTACTTCTGGTTTGATTTGCATTCCTGCTTGATGCCAGTGTGCTTCTGCTAGATTAAGAAAATAAGTCATCTTAGATTTCTTCTCCTTATGTTTCAAAACTTTCATTACATTTGGGTCTTGTGAGGTCAGCAGATATGTGTGGAGTCCCACAATTACAGATCTGTACATGTAATCAGTTTCAAGGAGGCCCATCCCTGCTTCAGAACGGGGACTATATAATCTTGGTATGCACTGAATTTTATAAATGATTTGGTGAACATTTGGTGAACAGGAGGTCTTTCAATTCCTTTTACCTTGTTTCCCAATTCTCTATAAGACTTTTTTCGAGCATCAGTAAATTGCTTATTTTGTACTTTTCCTTTATGTTTATCTGCATATCTTCTAAGTTTTCCCACCTGTGTTGAGATGTTTAGTTTATTGTTTGCAGTAGTGCATGATAGATCCTGGTCTGTTCTAATACTGCATGTTGCTTTTATCAAGTCTATCTTTCTTATCTCCTTTTATTTATTTCTGATTTGTTCCCTCTTCTGTACTCTTCTAACAGTGGCACTTGTCTTAATTGCTTTATATGTTCTCTATTCGATACTTCCATGATGGTATTTGATTTCACCCCTTCCTTTCCCGTACTACCTTGTGTTCTTGTGATAGACCTTTATCAGTTATTAATTTAGCTGCACAGTAATATATCCTGTTTACTTCTGTTATATCACTGGATGTCTATGGACAGTCCTAATCACTATGTTCATTTGTTTTATCAATCTTCTGACCTTGGGGGTTTTATGGCCCTTCTGCAGTCTATTTCTTTCATTGATCTTAATATGTCTATGTCTATTAAATCAAGCAACTCTTCTCTTAGCTTATTTTCTTCTAAACTTGAGGGCATATTTTTTGTTTTCCATTTCCTGTGGGCTTTCTGTAGAAAGTTCTATAGCATCTTCCTGTGGCACCTTCTCTTTTATTCCATCCTGTGACATCTGTTGGTTTGTCATGGGAATTCATTGGCCTGTCACTCCTCAGAATTAACTGTGTCAGTTTCCACAGTTTCCTGTTCCTTCCCTTGCTGTCCAGCTTCAAGTGAACGTTTATCCTGGTTTCCTGTGGAAGGCTCCAAAATGTCTTCATATGGCACCTGACCAAATTGCTGCCTGTTCCACTGGTTTCCCCTTAGTTTAGATATCTGTTGCTCTATCCTGTTGTGGTGCTTTCTGAATTAGATTGAGTACACTGAATCCTTCACTTTGGAGGTGCTCCATAACCTCAGTTTCTATTTCTATAACTTTTCCATTACCAATCTCCTTTACTACTTTTCCTCTGTCTTCTTCTTTTTTGTGTTGTAAAGTTTTCCATGGCTGGATTCCTTTGCCTGTATCTCTCTTCAAATATCTTTGGTGCTGCTCTTTTTGTATTGATTAGTTTTGCTTTCTCCTTTGCATATATATTACACCATATTAAATCTGTTTTTCTTTCCCATGTCCATGTTTCTTCTTCAGGTGTCTCCTGATCTTCCTGTTTCGCCTTACTTTGGGGACTCATTCCATCATGCTGTGATGTAACCTGTGTTAGACCTTCCACATCAAAACCGTCACTTTGCAGGCACTCCATAACTTCTACTTTACAAATCTTCATTTCTACATTCCCACTTTATGATATTATTTTTTATTGTGAAATTTTCCATGTCTGGATGCCTTTGCCAGTATTTCTCTTTGAATGTCTTTGGGGCTGCCTTTTTAAGTTTATTAATTTGGCTTTCACCTTTTCATAAATATTGAACCATATCAACTCTCTTTCTCTCTTTTCCATGTCCATAGTTCTTTTCTTTTTTATACTTTTCAAAAATATCTAGGGTTTGTTGTTTATATTTTTGCACTTCCTTAGATGCCTCTTTTTCCAAACAGATCAAGGTTTCTTGGTCTATATACTGTTTTTCACAAATCTGTTGTATTAACGACCAGACATTTTTTTTAAGCTTCTGACCGTTTTTCTTGCAGAAGTGTTTTTCTTTCCTCTAATTTCTCTCTTAATTTTTTTGTATACCTTCTGGCTGGAAATTCTGGGCTTTTTGCACAGTAGTAACAGTACATAATTTCTTTCTTATCCTCAGTGGTCCAGTCTGTCGTCTTTATGGCTCTTCTTTGGCCTGTTAGTTTTTGTAATTTTTGGGGACTGCTACTTCGTTCTACAACAAGGAGGTCCATTCTCCCCGTGGGGCTGGCCTGGCCTGGCCCCATTGTAGGAATGTTTCCGTATTTTGAGGATTCTACACTGTCATTTTTTTTCCAGTCCTGGCACCAGTGCACCTTCCAGGATTGGGCACTTTTTTATCCTGGGTCTTGTACACCCAGCTATCTTTTTTAATTTTTGACCTACTTCTGTCGATGATATATGCTATATAAATACAGTCTATATATCAGTGTCGCCTTGGTGGGATTTTGTGAAAAACAGGGTCCACCTCGCGAAGGTACTCACCAAGAATTGAGGATGAATTCAATTTCAGCACTAATACTACTCTCCTTTGCTTGCTGATTTTTCATCTCTCCATTCAGACCCCAAAAAGAAGTCAAGAAGGCTTTTGAAATGATGTGAGAAACCCCACCTAAAACATTTAAATGCAGTCTTTGCTGCTAATAAATATATTTAGTCACTAGATGGAGTGCAAGCAGTTTTGTATAGAAGTTTATATGTTCAAGTTATTCAGGCTTTGATTGGGTGAAAGAAGCAGTAATCCACAACTGAGTGTGGGTATTATATCGTTAATAGATCTGTTGTCTACTGTGTGGGTTAATCTCATAGCCTTTGACCATTCATTCTTGGTTAGTTTCTCTTCTAATTTGACACTCTCTCTTTTACTGCAAAATCTGCCTTTGTAACTCATTTAGCAGTACATCTTTCTGTAAACCAGTCTTTTCACAGACCAAAGGCTTCCTGTCTTATTTGCACATCTGTGGTAAAATTATTTGTATTAAGTTTTATGTATATGACTTTAACAGTAAGAAAATGTTATTATGCGTAGATCATGTGATATGAAGCGAATTTAAAGTATGTTTTAGGTAAACATTTACAGATCTGATGAAGTATCAGTCCTTTGTGACAATTTGGAATGAAAGCACTTCTCTACTTTTATTTATTTTTAAATAAATATTTGAGGATATTTGTGTTATTCTCCCATGTTCTGCACAGCAGCTTTTTGGAGTTTTTGTTGTAAAGACGAATAATGTTTGTAGAGTAGTCCCAGGGAGAGGTTAGCCTTCAGGTGTCAGTGACAGTAATTTGATTAGATTTTCAAAGCTGTTTTAAGGTACCAAATACATGATACTTCTTAATGTCTTTACCAAGTCACAGTTTACATAGTGGCATAGATGCCCATACAGTAATAGAAAAGTGACTTTTTTTATTTTCATGCAGTGTTAAGTATATGTTTTCTTTTTAACAATTGTCATTCACTCTAGCATTTCATAAATTGCTAAAGTCCAGCCTTCTCATAAACCTCACTCTACCCTTCGTCTCCTGAACATTATTCTGAATGTATTGTTCCCACAAATTCAGTTTATTTCTATGCACTATGTTCCTTCCTTTTTCTGAAGATCCAACTCCAGTTCTTTTATCTCCTTTACAAAAATCAGTACATCAGTTAAACTGTGTTTAGATTCTGATTTCCATTTTCTAGTAATTGCTATTTTGGCAGCCGATAACATTAAACTTTTTTAAACACCTTTATTAAATTATCACTTAAGATATAGACGCACATACATTAATAGAAAAGAAAGCAAACAATGCCATTTTTTGCATACATTGTACATTACTTGTATGTTTTCTTTCTTTATAGCACTTTAATTTAGTCCAACATTACACAAATTACTCATTTCCTGCCTTTCCTTAAACCTCACCCCTCCTACTGAACATTATTTTGTATATATTATTTCCACAAATTCCATTTATTTCTACGTAATTAGCTCCTTTTTCTAAAGATTCAATTTCTATTATTTCATCTGTTTAAAATATTCAATGCATCAAATACAGTTGTTTTATATTTTGATCTCCATTTTCCAGTAATTGCTTTTTTGCCTGCCAGTAGAATTAACCTTAAGGCCAGTACACTCACTAGTGTGTCATCTTTCAGATGAGACTTTAAACTTGGGCTCCATCTGCTTGAGTTATTAGTAGCTCATGTGAATGAAGGGGGTGAATAGTGAGCTGTTTCAGGGGAGATGGATTGTTTTAGGGAAGGGAGATGTGCCAAGAGTCACATGTAATATTTAGACAGAGTAGAGAGAGGTGAAGGAAAGGCATAAGTTGGGGATAGCACTGGAGAAGTATATGTGTTGCTGGAGAATGCCCTCTGCAGATCTGTTTAACCTTTGCTCTTTCTTCATGGTGGAAATCATTTCCTTTGAAGTAGAACAAAACCCAAGCGTCCCTCACAGCTGCAGAAAGATAGTCCCATGTGCTTATTCAGATAATGGAGAAACTGTGGACACTGTGTTTGAACATCATGTTGAATCTCTTGAGGTTGATGGCACCATCAGCATTTGAATTTAAGTAGTAGTGAGCCACACAATCCTTCAGCTTTTAAGCCAGAGAAGGGCAGTTGTGTGAGTACTGCAGCGTAAAGAGAAGAGTGCAGAAAATGCAAAAGTAAAACTCAAATAGAAGAATGTCCACTTGGACTGAAGTGTCAGTAAATAAACTAAAAATAAAGCAGGTGTAAAGCCATTAAAAGACACCAAATAGTAAAATGCCACTCTTTTTACTCCAGTAAGCATTTTCGTCTTCCAAACTTCCAAGACTTCAAAACACTGATGGGGTAAATAAACAAAAATATTTTTACTCTCTACCAGGCAGAGACGAATTCCTCCACAAAGTATGTCAGAAATTAAGCTTACAAAAATGGTGGGCTTTCCCTCCCTTTGATTCCAATCCAAGGGAGTACAAGTTTTTAAAAACTGCAAGCAGGTTTCTGGTACCTACATAATAGTGGAACCATATTGTGTGGAGAAAAGAAACCTAAGGATTTAGTTTAGTTGGAAGCATATTGCTTTGCTTAAAGGAAAAGTCCCCCTTAGAACTCAAGAAACATGTTTTTTTTTTATTGTATCTAAGTTTTTTGAGCAATTTTAGTGCCTCGAAATTACTCCCAAGTGCTTCTTCTACAGTTTTAACGTTTCCCTTAAAATGGTGGATGATGGAGCCCACCTTGATAATGTGATCTTGTTTTCTTGCTTTCATTTCTTCTTCTCAGAATACATTTCAAGTCCTCTTTATATGAGTCATGCTACATATAATGAAGTGGTATTATTTTCTCATGCCACTAAGACAGAATGGCAGGACTGTGAAACGCTGTCATTTTGCACACTTTCTGTAACAGAGCTACTTTTATGTTTCCCTGAATGAGACTCATTTGTGTGTCTGTCAGAGCTTGTTCTATGCTGTAAATAGCTGTTAGCTACTTCCAGCAAAATAAAGTAGGTAAATACAGGCTTTTGTAAAGGGATTGTTTTGTAGTTCTAAGACAATTTGCAGACCTTCCCCCACACACTCATGCTGAGGTGTGAAAACACTCGCTGCAGTAAATGATCCCTGTTGTACATGTACAGGTGCCAAGCAGTAGGACTCCAAACTAAGTCTGTCTGCTACTTCTCAATGCCTTCAGTGAGAAGTTTTTCTTTCATGAATTATGCAGAATTAAAATGTTTTTTACTAGTTCCTTAATTATTTTTGTCATGTTCATCCCCCCTTTTTCTTTTGCTATTTCATATTTATTTATACTTTGGTAACCAGGAACCTAAACTGGTCCCAGAACCCTTTTCAGCCACAACTCAGGCTGCATTGGCAAAGAAAATAAGAAGTGAATGTACTTAGCAATATGAAGAAAAAAATACTGACATAAAGACATTGACAAACATTGTATGTGCAACACATAGTCACTGTGTGACAGTGAATAAGTAAAGCATTAAGCAACATTTACTAGAATGTTTATATTAGTAATGCTTAACTCTGCTGTGTTAAGTTTATTACAAGTAATGAATTGTAAGCATCCATACTACACACACGCGCACACACACACACACATATATATATATATATATATATATATATATATATATATATATATATATATATATATATATATGTGTGAGTTAGTGTATGTGTAACAACTGATTAACCAGATATGCATCACCCTATGGAAGGAAGTAAAAAAAAAGCATAAAAAGACCTTTTTATGAACATTATTAGTGCACCTAGTTGATAGGGTTGCCGCTTGTCTCTCTTTCTGCAGTTGTGTCCTGGGGGGGGCTTTAAATTGTAAATGTGTTGATACTTTATAAGGAAAAATATTTTTTGACTTTTCTCTAAATGTCACAGAAACCTTTGATACTAAATTTAAATTATCTTAACGTATAAACTATTAGCATTTCAATACTGTATTACTGCTTGTGTAAATTTGTCTGAAGATGTGGCAATTGCTTTTAAACCCCTGACTGATCTAATTGATGTGTTTTGCTATGAAAGGGGACTGTTAAGTTCTCCTCCTCTCTGCAGTAAAAAACAGTGGAAAACAGTTCCACAACTTTGTCTTTTTTTATATCAGCTGCTGTGTTCCTGGCATTAGCAGGATTAATTGCCCATCTAAGATTGACAGCAGTACGTGACAGGGTAAACTACAGATTTAATTGTGTCTATTATATGTCATGCAGGTGGAGATGAATTCCTCTACAACGTATGTGAGAAATTAAGCTTAAAAAAGTAGGTGGGCTTTCCCTTCCTTTGTTTCCAATCCAAGAGAGTACAAGTTTTAAAAAGTACAAGTAGGTTTCTGGTATCTACATAATAGTGGAACCATATTGTATGGAGAAAAGAAACCTAAGGATTGAGTTAAACTGTAGGAGAGGGTGGAGTTTTCCTTTAAGGAACTACAGCTTTGATCTGCACAAAATGAGTAGTAGTATAAAGACTTTGTAGTTGTTGGAGGAGATTGAGCTAGTGATGTATAGTCTTTATTTTAGTTCGGTAATGTATGGTTGACCAGGCCTCAGGACATAGTTGTAGTAATAACTCTAACATAGTTTAATTTGGATGGGAATCTTGGTGTTTAGATGCTGAATGTGCAATGCCCTTGTCATCAGGGTATTTAAGACTCTTGGGTGTTTGAAGCATTCAGCCTTCTCTAGTGGATTTCTGTCAGGACATTAGGGGACTTGGTCTGTTAGAAAGCTGCTTAGCATTGAGGTTATTCTAAAAAGCATGTTGTTTTGTTGTGTAATATTGCTAAACTGTTTATTTGCAAACAATGTCTTAAACCTTTAAGATGAACTTGCAGCTCATTGCTAGTGTTGAGACAAGAGAAGAAAAAAACACTTTGTCAGTTTATCCAGATAAAGGATAAGGTGCAGATTTGGTTAATGTGTTTAAAGATGGCTGATGGCTACAAACAGGAGGGGACCCAGGACTGAGGCCTGTGTCACCCTTAATGTTATTAGAGCATAATTATGAGAGGTGATACTACTGTCTCTTAATCTGAAGTATCTGTTGATTTGCTAATCATTCATTAAAAACTGCAAGACAGACCTAACCAAGCTGGACTCTTTTTGCTGTGTAATACCTTAAACCTCCTGTAGTGGAGGCCCATAGGATATGTGCAAATGGCTCCATAAGGACATACAAGTGTTTCAACTACGTGGTACTCACCAAGTAAAAATAAAAGGCTAAAACTTACTGCAGCTAGTGGGGTTGGCTTTATTGGCCTGACTGTACCCTTAAAGATTTAAAAAGTAAAATGTCATGGGCATGCAGAAGCATGTGAATTGAGTATTAAAATTGGTGTGGGAAGGCAATTCCATTTTATTCCATATTGTATTTAATTTCATGAAAAAGCAAATTTACTTCTGTGTCACTGGTAAAATGATTCTGAGGTGAATCAGCTAAGAATAAGCAGTTAAAGACCAGTGATTTTAAGGGTAATTTTCAACCTTCAGACTACTAAATGTATTCAAAAACTGAATCTATTAACACAAGTGACCCCATTAAAATAACATGGAAGTATTAGTGCTGGGTGACTTAATATTAAAAAAGGCTTATCAGACTCAAAACAAAATTTTCCTCAGGTGGATAGCAACTGTTGGAGGTGTGACAGGGAAGAAAGAGGCAGTTGGCAACATTTTTTGGGAGTGTAATGAGTTGGCAGACTTTAAAGATTCCCTGTGGACTGGTGTGTCGGGGATGCTGGGTGAGTAGATTGGATTGACTAGGGAGATAAATTTTTTGAGCTGTGATACAGAATCAGAATTGCCTAGACATAGTAAAGCCTTGCTGAGTCTAATTATGGTGGCTGCCAAAAAAGCAGTTACTAGAAAATGGAAATCAAAGTCTAAACCAACTTTACTAGAGGTAGTGAATATAGTAATAGTGATAAAAACAACTGGAACTAGGATCTTTAGAAAAGGGAAGGAGCAAACTACATAGTAGAAATTGGAATTGTGGGAACAGTACATGCAGAGAAGGAACAAGGTTTAAAAGAAGCTATGATTTGAATGAGGTCATAATACTTAACTGACAATGACTGGTTAGATTATAAGTGATACATAATGTTTGCAACTACAGTTGTTTCAGTGGTGTCTGCGATGCAGGTTTTCAGCTAAAGTGGCCTCATCGTTTGTTTATCATTTATGTAAATGTAAGATTGCCTTTGCCATAAGTGATAATTTAATAAAGACGTTTTTGTTAAAAAGGGTTATCAACCACTCACAGGGCTTAATAAAGAAACATAACAGCAACCGGCTGAAGAAACCCAAAACTCATAAAGGTTAATAGCTTCGTGGTCAAGTTGATAAGTAAAAGTAGGAATACAATACTGCATCATACTGTACTCCGCACTATAGGCTGAAAAGTTGTACTCTTAAGAGCAAATCTGCTGAAAACAGAGAGCAAACATTTTCAAGTAAGGGTGTCAGAGTCGTATTTAGTGGGATTTTCCCCCTAACAAGGCTGAGATCACCACTGTACCAATGTGAGGTACTGCAATAATTGTCTGTACAGGTATTGCCACAGTAAGTGTGTTTATTACCAACTTCAAGCAGGTTGTGACATTTGGTTTGCTTTTGATAGATTACATTTCAATTACAGTGGAGGTAATCTATTTTCTGAGACTCTCCTCCTGTTTGTCAAATTGTTTTACAGAGTGCGGTGGCTGCCCAAATACAGTCACTAGATCAGCAGGATCTTTTCATCCTGTAAAAGTATTCTTGACAAATATGGGAGTTTAAACAAAAAAAATAAGTGAACATAATCAACACAAAATTATTGTAATCACTGAAGCCAGGCACACCACTGAGGTTATACTGCCTGCTTACAGCAGATGCGAGTGTTGTATTTTTCTTCTTCCACGGATGATGGTGAAATTGTTTTTCTTCATAGCCTATTACAGGCAGGTTAATCTCCCTAGATCAGGCCACAGAAGTCACGGTTTTGAAATCTTTGATCTTCGCAACCTTCCAAGTTACATGGACAAGGGTCAAGGGAAGTAAATATTGTGGGAAGAAATATCCAGGGAATTATTATGGCTAGGCTTGTGTAGGCCCCAGGGCCGATAGCCTAGTACCAACCTATGAACCTATGGTGTTATACATTAGGCCTGATGTGTGAACATAGACCAACATCTTGTTTTTAAGCTGTTTTTCTACTTCTGTAGGAAATAATTGTACATTCATACTAGGGAATTTAAATATGCATGTATGTTGTTGTGTCTTTCGGCTTTTCCCGGTTAGGGGTCGCCACAGCGGAACTCCAGTCCGCTAATGATTGCCAGTAGAGTTTTACGTGCCAAGTTGCTGGTCCTGACGCACAACCTTCAACAAAGGTACGCCCATTCACACATGTCTCCAGACAGGAGATGCTCTAGCAGTGAATCGAACAGGACAACGTCTTACTGTGAGGCGACAACGCTACCGCAGCACCACCACCGCAGTAGATTGGATTAATAAATCTTGTGTCTTTGATTATGAGGCTGAGGTTTTTGGATTTATTTTGTACAAATAGATTTATTCAGTTGATTTATTTTGTACAGATAGATTTATATTCAGTTGATTTCCTTTCCTGCAAGTGGTTGCAGCGCTGATTGTAGTTCTTACAGATACTCGTGAACTGGTGACAAACACCATATCTTTTCAGTTACTGGGAAAATTCAGCCATGGGGCTGTTCAGTTTAACAACTCCAACTTTAGGGTGCCTGTCCCTGAAGTCCTGTTTGAGCATAATAACTTGAACCTTCCAAGAATTTTGAGGAAAAATTCCATGTTATTAACTGGTCTGATATGCAATATTAATGCTCATACCAATTGGCTTAAAATTTTCGATATTTGCAAATTGATTTTAAATAAACACAGTACATGAAAGTGTGCTGGGCTGACACCAAAACCACATTGTTGTAAGAATATCAAGCTGAAGTAGTTAAAGTTAAAAGGCACAGACAAAATTGAGTCTTAAGTTTAGCAGCTTGGAATTGAAACAAAAAAAGTATAGCAGCTAGGAATTAAAACAAAAAAAAGTAATCACTAACCAAAATTTGAAGAACTGACAGAAAAGTTTTAATAAGAACATTAGTTCAGAGAAAAAAAACACACATTCATGTGTGACTATTGCTTCACAGTTAAGTTAAGGGCATTATTCATTGGGTAGTAATCCTTGAATTGTAGCAGTACAGTCAACCAAGAACCAAAATGACAGTATCTCTGCAGCCAATAAGAAGGACTTCTGTTTCCTTAATAAAAAACTTTATCAAAACTTCAAATTAAAAAGTTTAAACAGTCGTTAAGCGCTTTCATCCTATAATACTTAGGACTTCTTCAGAACCACTCAAAATTGCTGACAAACATTTTAAATACTACAACCAATCAATTAAGTAATACTCAGTTAACCAAATATAAAATATTAAAGATACACTGTTATTTAATGTTGTATAAAAATTCTCACAGGGTTAAACTAAGAAGACCTACCTAACAATGTTTGATCTTAAATTCAGAACTGGTGAAAGAGAAATGTATTCATTAATCCCAGGGGGTTGGAAGGCACATAATCTCAATTGCCATTTAAATTCTTTTTCATCCAACAGAGGTTTAAAATCATCTCCCCTAGGGTTAATGTAAATCTGTTCTAAGGTCCTGAACTTAAAACCTGAACAATTTGAGTTATAAGAACAATGTTTATAAAGTGCATTATTCATATTTTGTGTTTTTATTTCATAGGTGTGCTCATAAATTCTTTTCCTTCGAGGTCTTTCCGTTTTGCCCACATAAAATGTTGGTCACCCAGAACACTTAGCCAAGTAAACAACCCCTTTAGAAAAACAGTTTCCTTTATGAAAAAAAATTCTTAGATCACATGTAATTTTCTAAAATTAAATTGTTAACTTCAAAAATAAACAACACTGTCCACATGTTTCACACTTGGTAGTACCTCTCTTTTGTAAATTCTACTGTAAGTAGCTGCTTCCCTCCTGATTCGGTGAGTCTACTAGACCATCTTATTCTTCTTGCATACTCAACCTGACCCACGTCTGGTGTCAGTGAGGAGATTGAGGATGATGCTGCATCATTACACTGCTGCCAAGGATTGTGTCCAGTGATCCAACACCACATGACAGACTTGCAAGCTCTGCAGCTGCTACCTTTGAAAGTGCATGTGCACCTCCAGAGATGTGCAGCCTCCAAACCAGACAGTGTAACACGGAGCTTGCCAGACTGTTAATGCTGCTATTGCAGTGAGTCTAGTCTGTCCCTCTCCCTGGTATGAGAGAGCTGACATTGGCTGTTTGCTCCCATCTTCCACTACATGGTCTGTCCAGCACCCTTGCTGCTAGTTGGATATGGGTTATCTGGAGCACAGTAAGGGCATCATCCCTGTGTTCCATGGAGGTGCTAACGACCCAACTATCTTAGCCAGTATTTTTATTGCACATTTTACAAATATGGCTTCTGTATTAAATTTTACTATACCTTCTAGTAGCTGTAACCTATCTTGATGCTGTTTGTCCTACGTCAGTAAAAGTACAGTCTGTCCCCATGTAAAGACATAAGACAGCTGCAACACAGTGCCTAACAGTCTGTATGAGTATGTACATTTGCTTAGAAATGTTTGACCCATTACCTTTGTCATATTACTGAGTGATCCCAAGAGAATGCCTTTTATCCAGTGTAGTTCATATTCATAAAAGAGAGAAATGACATTGTACATATGTCTTCATGTCAGCCTCACTTCTGTCATAGAAAGTACTTTGAAAGGTGATTAATGATTAGTCACCTGAAAAGGATACTAAGTACACACTTCAGACTGTCCAAAACATCATGGCTTATAGCTGTAATTTGTTTGGAACTTGCTACCTTACTCTAACATTATAAAAAGTTTAATTTCCCTCCAAGTAAAATCCTGCTTCATCGTACGGGATGACTAATTGTTCATTAGTAGATCTTAAAATGTTACTTTAATACAATGTACTTTGACACCTGTTTTTCCAGCTGTCTACTTCAAACAGGGTTCAGTCCTAGGACTGAGTTTATTCAACCTTGTTTTTGTTTCACTCCCAGTGACAGTCCATGTGTTGGTTATCTAAGATGTCAACAACTTAAAAGATTGGTATTGTGCTGTCCTCAAATAGTGACATTGCACAAAGCAGCAAGTACCTACATTTTGTAAGTAGATTAAAATTTTCGTTTCAACTTCAGTGTCCAGAAATGTAAGGTTTTGACATTGGGTTTATTTAAACCTTAAACCAAGCTAAACTTAGCAATACTGTCGTAGAAGAAATTAAAGTCCTAAAAGATCTTGGTATTTTGTTCAGTTGTAAACTATTTTAAGGAGAAATCATGCCATGCTAGAATTAGGGCACTTCAGCAGTTAAGCAGGTTGACTGACTTCTTAAAACAGTGCAAGGAATTCTGACTGGACATTTTGGTCTTAATTTATCCCATTCTAGAATAATATACTTCATAGTTTATAAGTAGTTACTAGGCATGTGGTACAGGAGACCATTCAAGAGCATAGCCCAATTTACCAGTTGCCTTAGAGCACTGTATGGTTAAGTAATTTGCAAAAAGTCGCACACTAGGCAAATGGAGGCTGATGGAGTCAATCTCTGGACTGCAGGAAGTAGCTTGTTAACAACTCATACCCTTAATCTTTTGTACTACCTGCAAGACCTTCTGTGGGTAGAATAAAGGTGAATTAAACTTGTATGAAATTCACATAGAAAATTATTTCTTTTAATGACCTGGACTGCAGGTTACAATTCTAGCTTTAAGAACAGCTTGTGTTTAGACTTGTACACTGACCCAAAGACAGTTGAGCATTAAAATTCACTGCTTACTAAGTTCTCTTTCCAAGAGAAGTAAAAGATGGATATTTCTGACTAGGGTATTGCCAGTGTTATGAAATAAGTTGAAGTTACTTCAGAATGATCATTTCATGATGTGTGGTTTCAAAAATGAGCTAACCTCCTGGGTGGGCAATAGTGCATACAAAATAAATGTATTGGAACATGTGTGCCATGTTGGCAGCTAACCTTTGATCCTGTATAGGTATCCTACTATTAAAAAATGTAGTCTGTATATTAGTAGCAAATTCAAAGGACAACTACATCCTGTGTGCATAATTTTCTTTCTTCAGAGTGTATTTCTGTCCCTGTAGGAGGATCCCCATAGTTTGCATGTTAAAAAGCACGTCACAGCAGTTTCTTAAACTCTGTGGCATGTCTATGCAAGTCATCTTCAGAACATACTGTGCTGAAGCTTAATGAAATTTCATGATACTTGAATTTATCTCTGTCTGTATTGCATCACAGTACCTATTACATCTGAAAGTATTTTGCTAAGGAAGGCAAACCTAGCATGGTGCCTATAGTGCCTTTTTATTTCACAGCCACTAAAGTCATAAAGCTTTTTATATTATAAACTGCTATAACGAAGCAACCAGGCAGTTCACAAACAGTTAAAAAGGTAAAAAAGCTGTTTTTATTGCAGGTATAAAATGATGAGCACTTTCGCTAAGTAGCTTCTTCAGATCAAAAGTTTTGATCTGAAGAAGCTACTTAGCGCTTTTGATCTGAAGAAGCTACTTAGCGAAAGCGCTCATCATTTTATACCCGTAATAAAAACAGTTTTTTTTTACCTTTTTTAACTGTTTCTGGACTGCCTGGTTGCTTCGTTATAGCAGTTTATATTTAAATACTTTTTATTACTTTGTATGACGGAGCATTTATCTGGTGGGTTGTTTGCAGTTATCTACAGTTTGGTTGTATTATAAAGCTTTTTATGCTTGAAATTCACAACTCTCTAACTCTCTCTGCTGTCATATAACTCTGTTTTCTTTCCATGGGGCTATAGACCGTTTAACACTCTGACACAGAGAAGGAAGATAAGACCCGAAACTTGCAATTTTATTTATTTTTATTTATTTTATTTTATATTTGTTGACCGGGTTTGTCCGACTAGGCTACAATTGCCCGTTTTCAGTGGAGGCCCGAGGAGAAAAGCTCCAACAGAAAAATAGACATTTTACATATTGAATACATGTATAATACATTCATCAGTACCACACATTACTGCATTACAGTGTCATACATTACACTGTGCAAGTGAAATACATATAGAAATGCATTCCTCAGAGGGATACATTCATAGGTTCATAGGTAGGTACTAGGCTATTGGCCCTAGGGCCTATACAAGCCTAGCCAAAAAGGTACCCTGGCTTTCGCCACCTAAGGAAATTATTTTCCTGTGCCTCTGTTGAGCAGAGCCACAGAGGTGATCCCCGGGGTGAATTTTCTATTTCCCATCCAATCATCAAGATTTTTCTTGAGTGCTAATGAGGAGCTTTGTTTGATATAGATAGGTAGTTTGTTCCAGAGTATGGGAAGTCTCTGGGACAGGAGTCTATCCCTCCAACATGTTCTGTTTATCGTGGTGACAAGGTTTAGGTCCCTAGAGCATGTAGCTCGGAGAGATTGGGATTTCTTTATGTGGCGCATGTCCAACAGCTCTGGGTTTGACATAGCTTTGTATGTTACTCAGAGATTGCCTCTGAATAGGCGATATGCGACAGAGTAAAGCTGAAGGTTTTTGAGATGGTCTGCGTAGGGCATCTGTTTGAGGCTGGTAATCCTCCTTGTGAGTTATTTCTGTGGCCTTTCGAGTTGTTGTAGATGTCTTATGAGGTACATACCAAACGGGGTGTTGTACTCTATAATGGATCTAATGAGTGACGAGTAGAGGGGAACAATGACCTCTTTCTTCCTGGATGAGAAGCCTTTTGTGATGAGGTGTGCCACTTAGAAAGATTTCCTGACTTCTGTGGCAATGTGATTATCAAAGGAGAGACTACTGTCCACCTGTGTCCCAAGGTCTCTTATTACACTTTCGGTGTTGAGTAGACTACCACCTATGTGGTAGCTCACGGGTACAGAGTTTTTACCAAAGGGGATGACAATGCACTTTTTGGCACTGAGCTTGAGGCCATGGCTTTGACACCAGGCATCTGTCTTAGTGAGGCCCTTTTGAAGGATGTCCACATCATTAGGAGTTTCAATTATGGCTCCTAGTTTGCAGTCATCTGTGAACTTCATTAGCCAAAGACCTTCTGTGTTAGTCTATTCTAACATATTTTATTTAAGTTCTAAACATTCCCCTTTATATGTCCGGTCTCAATTGTTTTCCTGTTTTTAACCATCCATGTCTTATAACCTCTCTTTTTACTTTAAACCTGTGTGTTATTTTTTCCTGTCCATTCTCAGTTTGCATTTAAAATCTACAACCATAATAATTGACATATTAAATATCACAACGTTTTTAAGTTCCTCAGACATCTTTTTCCTCTCTATCATACTGCTGTATGCATAAACTACAATTATCCTTGCACATACAAATTTTCCCTTTTCCTTATATCACATCCTAAAAGTTTTCCAGGCACTACTACCATCCCATCAAATATTTTTCTCTCTTCACTTAAAAAATCTTGCTCCCTGAACATATGTCACTCTCCACTGATCATATAATCTTTTCACCTCATGTTACCTCAGTTCTTTTCCTTCTTTTCTTCCTTCACACATCTCATATCTAACAAATATACAACTTCCATACTCATTTTTATACAAGGCAGTGTCTACCACATCTGTAATATCATTTCAAATGCTGTTCACTTTTAATGTTAATATTCCTACATCATCCATTTGCTTTGTTGTGTCTTTCTTATTTCCAGGTTTTCTATTTATTTTCCTTCTCCACATCCTCATTCCAAATGATGTATCATTCCTTTCTTCTTGTTTTTCCCTCTACCCCTTCTTCACTCCCTATAGCTGCACATCTGGATTGATCTGGTTTCATCTTGCACTGTAGTACTTTCTCTTTGCAGAATGTTTTCTACATCATTCCAGCCATCCTGCCCCATACCAGTTTTATTTTCTTCCTCAGTTATTCCCCCAAAATACTTTCTCCAGCAGAATCTTCAGTCACATTATCATCAGGTTGTCTTTCTTCTGAAATATTCTCTTTTTTTGTCTAACTTAACCTTTTCTAGAAAAGAACAGTCAAACTAAAATGTCCAAATTTGTTGCATTTTTTACACTCAGGATTACATTTTGTGGTGTATAATTACATATATGCATAATAGTGCAATAGTTACATAGCTGAAATATTTTACTAGTTATATTTGTACAGTGATGTAGCAAGAGGAGAAGATAAAGTAGTAAGTTTGTTTATTGAAGAGGAGGAGGAGAGAAGGGAAGTAAGTTATAGGGGAGTCTTTACTGGGGATAATTGCATTGGCAGGTGCATTTTTCATTAAGGTATTTTTTGTAGCGGTTTTGAATTGATTGGGATGTTCAAGGGATCTTATATCTAGTGGTAGGCTATTCCAGGCCTTGGAAGGTTAAAGCTATAGACTAGGTGACCCATTTTGGTCCATGGTATGTAAATTTTTAGTAGGCCTTGTTCAGAACTGCGGAGTAATCTAGTAGGTGGGTAATGAGAGATTAGAGATGAGATAGTTGGACAGAAACAGGTTTTGTAGAGAATGGAGTGAATAATCTGAAACTGATTATACTGAAGCAGATTAGGTAATTCTCTTTTAGTGAGAGACAGTGATGGGATTTATAAGAATTTTGGGCAGCAAATCTGGCAATCCTGTTATAAGTTATTTCTAACTTCTTTAGTAGTCCATTGTTGAGGCTGGTTTGAATGTGGGAGCTATAGAGTAAAGTGGGTAAGAGGTAGGCATTTGAAAGAGTTAGTTTTGCTGTTTTGGTAAGATATTTTTTGTTTCTATAATGGAGACCTAGCTTGAGATGTGTTTTTCGGATACAATTATTGACATGTAAATCAAAGGTTAGTCTGTCATCAATAGTAACACCTAAGAGTTTTGTACTGATGTCCACCTGTATTTGAGTATTATTTTGTGACAATATGGAGAAGGAAGACTTTATGTGGTTAAGGTTTTTAGGGAGAGAGAGAGTAGTAATTTGGATTTCTTTGGATTAAGGGTGTCAATTTTCAAATAGCCAGTTTTCTGCAGAGTTAAAAGAGGACTGTGTGTGTGATTTTAGTTTGGTTGGTGATTCGACAGTAGTGATAAGTGCAGAATCATCTGTGTATTGTATCAGTGAGGATCCAGGACAGGAAGATTAGCGAAGGTTGGTAAAAATGTTAAAAAGAAGTGGCCCAAGGATGGAGCCTTGTGGAACACCCGTTTTAACAGGAAGAAGAGCGGAGAAAGCTGAGAGCCATTTTACTGATTGGAGTCTATCAGAGATGGCTGTTAAACCAAGATGTGGTGGATGGAGAGAAGTGTAAGTTTGCTAGTTTAAGGAGAAGGAGTTTATGAGAGACTGTATCAAAAGCTTTAGAGAGGTCAATGAAGAGACAGGAAATAAGTTTGTTACTGTCTCTAGCTAGTGATATGGAGTTTAGGAAAGACGGGATAGCTGTAGTAGTGCTGCGCATGGGACGAAAGCCATGTTGGGTAGGTGTGAGTAGATTTTCTTGCAGAAGGTAGTGTAAGACTTGATTGTGTATATATTTTTCCAGAATTTTGGAGAGTGGTGAGAGTATGGCTATGGGTCTAAAATTAGTTATATCTATGGAGTTTCCTCCTTTGTGTATTGGAAGGGGGTAAAATTGCTTCCATATGGAAGGGAATGCGGATTCCATGATAGAGCTGTTTATTAGAATAGAAACTGAGAAAGCAAGAACAGAAGCAACAGCCTGAAGGAATGCGTAGGGAATGTTGTATACAGATGTGGAGCAAGGTTTTAATTTAGATAGTAGAGTTTTAATATAGTTAGTGGAGACAGGTTTGAGGGAGAAGGTAGTGGTAGGGCTACTATTGATGGAAGAGTTTGAACTATTAAGTCTATTATTGTTGGTGGGATGGTTTGTATCTTGATTTAGTAATTTGGATATTGAGTCTATAAAGTAGTTGTTGAATATGGAGGCAGTTTCCTCATGTGTTTTGTCAAGATTAGGGTTAGGGGAGACTAGTGCACCTGGGTGTAGTATTTGATTTACAGAGTGCCAGCACTTTTTAGGGTTGGATTTAAAGGTAGAAGATGGATTATTATAGAAGTTTTTCTATCTTTATTTATGTGACTTTTGGCAAGATTTCTAAGTTCATTATAATTCTGGAGGTATGGTTGATGTTTAGTTTTAGTCAAAAATTTCCACGCTTTGTCTTTTTTTTTTAGTAGTGCACGAGTGTTTATGTTCAGCCATGGGTATATGTTAGACTTTATGCGGACTGTTCCAAGGAGTGCCAGAGAATTCAAAAATACTATGGAAAGTGAAGTTAAAAAAGTGGACAGCTTCATCCAAGGGGAGTAGTTTTATGGGATACCAGTTCACGTTTGATGATAAAGATTTGAGAGTTTCAGGATTAAAGTTTGTTAGTTTTTGGTGTTTCATAAACCTTGCTTGATGGGATGTGTATCTGAGTATTTTTACTGGACAGTGATCACTTAGGGAATGTGGTAGTGTTTCAGGGTTATGCTATTTGGAAGGGTGTGAGACAACAATCCAGCCAAGGAGAGATGAGGCTGTATGGGAGTTATTGAAATAAGTGGGATCAACTCAAGGTGTTGTGAGGAGTTTTGAGAGGAGATAAATAGCCAGTTAATGTTGACATCCCCAAGAATGATAGTTTCATTTGGGATGTGTTGGGAGATATGATCAACCATGTTTTCCAGTAGGGGGATGTTATCACCTGGTGGAATTTAAATTGCTACAATGGTGATAGTGGAATGGCTGTTAATATTTAGGTTTACAGATAAAATTTCAGCTGGGTCAAAGGCTTGAGAAGTAAAAGAAGCGTTAGAAATGGTAAGGTGGTTAGAGTGTAGGATAGCAATGCCTCAGTCTTTCCTTTTTCGTCTGTCTAGACGGTGTATGCTATAGCCAGAGGGCAAGATCCAACCAGGTTTCAATCAGAACAAGGATATCTGGAGTATGGTGGGAGATCCAAGCGTGTAGTTCACTTACTTTGTTCAGAATACTCCTAGTGTTTATTGAATAGAAGGAAATATGTTTGTTTGGGAGATTATTGACTTTGGGGTTAGGAGGGCTAGCAGTGGGGTGTGTTGGAACAGAGTTGGGATGGATGTCTCCAGCTAAGAGAATGTTTTTGTGGAGGTAGATGAGTTTGAGCATATTACCAATGTATTACTTTTTTAAAAATAAACAAGTTATCTCAGTGATTTATATATCTTTTCAAGGACTTTTTACTGGTACTATAATACTTCATATGATAAGAGTCACTGACACTTTTACTGAGGATTGTGAAGCTTGTTAGTATTCTCAGCGCTTCCATTCTAAGTGAATGGGACTGTGATCAGGCACACAAGTAAGACATATTAATCTCATCAGTTGCACCTACGTAATGCATTGTGTGCAAGAAGTAGTTTTCTGAGAAAACAAGATGACATCTGCATGTCTGTTCCAATGAGAGCATTCATGGTAGGGAAAAACTAACATTAGCAGTAAGTAGTTACAGTGATGCTGGCAGATTTGAATTGTGTAGAACTTCATGATAAAATAAAAGCAATACATTTTTAAGAGTTTTTGCCTGTAGTGATCCTTAAATTATGGACATAACTTTGAAGACAGTAAAGGAGCTGTAATAGACCTGCCACTACCCCTGCAGGACAAGTGTTAGGTCTTGTTCCTAGGTTCACTGGAACAAGATTCATTTTTATGTACTGCACCTTAACTTATATTTGTATCCATCAGTAGACTTGTTGTTCAGAATATTTCCAAGAGCTACTTTGAGAAAGAAATTTCAGTTCAGACAAGTGGCTATAGCCACTTTGATGCTGTACACCTCAGATGTTTGAATGTGCATAAATAAATGGCCCAGTAATGTATTTCAGCTTTTTCAGTCAAAGTGCACAGTAACCCTGTTAGGCCAGATTAATGACTTGTTTAACTGTGACCAGAAGGCAGCAGGGTGAGTCACATTCATCCACAGACTGCCTCAGTACTCAGCAGTTATAACCCCTAGATGCTTGATTGTGATCAAAAGAAGGAATGAATAAATGGGCACAATAATGCGTTTCAGTTTGTTGCTGTCAGATACACAATACAACCCATTGCATTCTCCCTGTGTGCACACTCATGTCCATGAGTGTGTCAATTTTGTTAATCTTATACACCTTAGTTGCTGCATTGTTGTCAGACACACACACACACACACACACACATATATATATATATATATATATATATATATATATACACACACACACACACACACACACACACATACACACACTGCAACTCATTGCAGCCACCCTGTGCATGTGCAAGTGCAATGTGCACACATCACACACCAGTTGCAGCCACTTTATTGGTAGTGTATATGTCACATGTCTGTGATTAAATGATGCCACAGTAATGTACTTCATCTCTTTGCTGTCAGACACATACCATGCAACCTGCTGCAACCCCCCCCACACACACACACATGCTCACCAATTATATTTTATTGATTTTGTATACCTGAAGACACCTGACTGTGATGAAAAAAAGAAAAGCAAGAAAAAAGACTTCTGACTGCCATAATATAAGTAAAGGCCACAGTATTGTGTTGCTCCTTGCTGTGAGACACATTATATGTGGCTTACTGCATCCCCTGTGTACACACACACACACACACACACACATATACCATTTACAGCCACTTTTTGTACACTCCATGCCTAATTGTGATGAAATGAATAGATAAAATGACCACCTTAATATATTTCAGGTGATTTCAATCCTCTCCCAACCACATAGATTCATGCATGCCCACCACTTAAAACCACATTGTTGATGGTCAGTCGGGTGACTAAGTTTGATCAAAGAAATGTATAATGGCCACATTAATTAAGCTCAGCACTGTCTAAAACCTACTGTGCAGCCTATTTCAACTCCCCCATTTTGCACACATGCCCTCCAGTTGCATCCATCCAGTTTGACTGTGTACACTGCAGATGTCTGTGATGAAGTGACTGAATAAATAAAAAAATAGCCATATTAATTTATTTCAGCCCATTGCTATCAGGCACATAAGTGCAGCCTATCACAACCCTCCAAGGCACAGACAGACAGATGCGCGTGCGCACACACACACACACACACACACACAAAACTCAGCTATATGAAAGAAAAAGATGTATACAGTAGTATGGACTGGTTGGCAGTAGCAGTTTATCAGCAAAGTATTAGGCTAAAAGGCCAAACATTCCTTAGGTTCAAAAGTCGATATTAAGCAATCACTTGTCAGGCTGTTAGCAGTTTAATGAAATCAAGAGACTTTCAACATACTGGAAAAATGGGAGAGAGAAAATATAAGGATAATCAGGTACGTTTCTCTAGTTTTATATAACGTACTTGATTATCCTTATATTTTTCTCCAGCCCGTCTGTCGCATTCTTTTGAAGTTTCCCTTTTTTTAAATTTTATTTATTTATTTTTTAATAAAAAGTGGAGTTTCCATAGTGCATAAAACTTTAAAAACAATCATCCACCAACAGAAGCAGACAACCAACTCCAGACAGGAAGCAGAACATGAGGATAATACAAAAAACCACCATGGAGGAATGGTTGTAATAGTTATTTAAGCTTGCAAGTTTATGATAAGCTTTTCATCCAACAGACTTCATCATCTACTCCGAGGTGATCTCTGCCTAACATATAAAGCTATGTCAAACCCAGAGCTGTTGGACAAGTTACACCTGAAGAAATCCCAATCCCTTCGAGCTACACGCTCTATGGACCTAAACCTTGTCACCACAATAAACAGGATATGCTGGAGGGATAGATTCCTGTCTCTGAGACTTCCCATACTCTGGAACAGGCTACCCATCTATGTCAAGCAAAGTTCTTCATTAGCACTCTTCAAGAAAAATCTTGATGAGTGGATGGGAAATAGGAAATACACCCCGGGGATCACTTCTGTGTCTCTTCTCGACAGTGGCACAGGAAAATAACTTTCTTGGGTGGCGTAAGCCAGGGAACCTTGTTGGCTAGGCTTATGTAGGCCCTTGGGCCGATAGCCTGGTACCTACCTATGAACATTTATGGTGTTTTTTGTATTATCACCATGTTCAGCTTCCTGTCTGGAGTTGGTTGTCTGCTTCCATTGGTGGGTTATTGTTTTTAAAGTTTTAAAGTGGTTGTTTTTCTTTTTCCACCGCTGGTCCTCCATATTCTGTTACTTGTTTTGGTTTCCATAGCATATATTAATAGAAGAAAGTCGCAGGCGACTGGACTTTCTTCCTTTGGTATGTGCTTGATTTGCAACAGGCACGCTGGTTGGGCTGACCAATCAGCATGCTTGTTTTTTAATGTTATGGACAGATGTATAATAGCATTTAGATCATAATCAGCTCTGTTTTTCTGACTGCTTTAAGTTCTTTGCTGTCATGTTTGAATTCCTTCTTAAGATGGTGAGTATGTAACTGCCTGTATCCATCCATCCATCCTCAACCCCTTTTCCCATTTTTTGCACATGGGGTCGGGGTGTCACTTCAACAGTGACAATCACCTAGAGCCAAGGTTTACACGTTTGGGTGGCTAGTCCTGTTGCAGATGTGACTGCCTATATGAACTTGTAATTTTTTTCCTTTTGTTATATGCCTGCCTATATGAAATTATTATTTTTTTTCCTGTTGTTATAGAGCTTATACAAGTGTTCTATTATAAGGGTGTGTTTTTAAGTTTTATCAGATATTTGGTACAAGTAGATACTGCTTTCTCTACTCAGCTGTTTAAATAAGAGTAGAATTCAGAGATAAAGGTTTTGGCTGTATCTGTAGGATCAGTCTTGATAGAGATGAAGTGGAAATAGTTTAGGCCACCAAGTAGTTGCAAGAAGTTTGCTTTTCAAAAGTCCCTGAATACTGATGCATTTTTAGCATGTGAACATTACCAGTTTGTGCTCTGATTTGATGTTGGAGGTTGTTACTTGTGGAGTTATAGAACAGGGGCAGTATTACTGAGGACAAAGATTTAGGATATTGTGTCCCACTACTAAGAATGCTAGTTCTAGGTATTTCATATTTACATTGTGCAGAAAGCTTTGGGCATTCTTTCCATTTGTGGTATGGGTGAGCCAGTTAATTCCAGGGTAATTGAATCTAGAGGTTTACAGGGATATTGATTATGGCATGGAGGCAGTTATGATCTGTGGAGGACAGGGATAGTGATCTGTAACTGGCTGTGAAGAGTTGGTAGGTTTTGTTTATGGTGACCTGGATTTGTGTAATTTCATAATAAGTGTTTGCATGGATTATTAGGGATTTGAGGGTGGTCTTTGAAAAAAAAGTGACACTCCTAGAAATTACCCATAAGTCTGAATGCATAATAAGCAGTCATTTTGCCCATGAATTTTGGCATCATTCTATGTAATGGCAGTATACCACTCAAAACTAGTGTCTTTCCTGCCTCTGACACATACTTAGCAAGGTCAGTCATGTTATTCTGTATTTCATCTAGAATGGAGCAGATAAGGTCATTCACCCTACGTGGGCTACCATCAGGTCATAGTTATATTTGTCAAGAATTGAGGGATCTTAGTGGCTGGATCATGGCTTCAGAAAGACAGCTGTCATCCTATTCTTGTCCTACTTGTCAGGGTAATGTCAGTGTATCTCACAATAGTCACCAATTGCCAAAGCATTTCCTAGAGTAGATACATCTACTGTAGGCCTGTAAGGACTTGCAGCACACAGTTTTGTAACTCACTAAAGTGTGTGTGATGGCTGGTAACATGTGTGTTGATGAGGTAGAAGTGTGGCAGCGAATTCTCTCTTCTGATTCTAGCACGCTTGGTTAATGACTTTCTAACCATCTTTGCATAAGTAAGGTTAATGCTTTGCGCAGTAGTGGTGTGTCTGTTGCTTTCTGAGCACACAATGCTGTGAGAGAGAGGTCTTCAGATTCATTAAGTACTTACTCCTGACGCAAGTTGAGTGATGTGAGTAATGATATGTTTTAGTAAATATGAGGCAACTAACACGCTGCTTAAAGAACAAAGTTGTGTCAAATGGGATGCAAAAGAGTTAAAAGCTGACTGAGATTCCATGTTAGCCAAAGTGTGTGTGCACTTAGTAAGTTATGAAACCTTGCACCTTGGCTAGCAAAGTTTGTTCACAACAAATACAGTCTGTTTTCCCTTTTGATTGTCAGGCTACCTTAGGCACCATTCGCATAACATAACCTGATTCAGTGGTGCACTGCTGCTTGCTGCTTTGTCCGGCCATCCAAACAGCAGACTCCATGGAAGTGCTGTTTGTACCCTCAAAATAGCAGGAGGACATGTAATAAGGTATAGCTGCCATATCCTCTATGGGAGAGTAACTTAGTAAGGAGTACCTTAGAAGATTTAAATTAATTCTGAAAACAGCGCTGACATCTAGGAACAAAATCCAGGCTATAAACCAATTTGCTCTTTCTGTCCTAACTTACAGTTTTGGAGTGAATGACTGGCCCCAAAATGTGTTGGATAGATTAGACAGGAAAACAAAAAGGATGCTTCATGCTCACCAAGTGATTTATAAAAGTCAGTGTATACCAAGATTATATATTCCCAGTTCCAAAGGAGGGATGGGCCTCCTTCAAATTGATTACATGTATAGATCTGTAGTCGTGGGTCTCCACACATATCTGCTGACCTCACAAGACCCAAATGTAGTGAAAGTTTTGAAACATGATGAGAATAAATCTAAGAAAAATGACTTCTCTGCTTAATTTAGCAGAAGCATATCTGCGTCAAACAAGAATGAAAATCAAACCAGAAGTAGATAAAATCAGGCAGCAACCGAATGTGCCAAAAACAAAAGAAAGAATATAAGGTGAAAGACCAAATGAGAAAGCAAGAAATGTGGAAAAAGCATTAATATAGTTGCAAGTATAGAAAACATTTGGAAGAACCTCGTGTTGATCAAGTACGAACACAGGAATGGTTAAGGAGAGGTGAATTCAAACCAAGAGATGAAAGGTTAATATTGGCAGCTCAAGATAGTGGGCGTACGTACACACTGGTTTACAAAGTCCATTGAACACGTGGGAGAAACACAAATGTAGGTTTTGGAAAACCAAATTGGAAACAGTCGCACACTTTGTTGCTGGTTGTGATAAGCAAATGGCAGAAGGACTGTATACTGAAAGGCATAATAATGTGGCAAGACTGTTGTATTGGGGATTGTGCAAACATTATGCTAGTGAAGTGGCTGAAAAACACTGAAAACATGAGCCACAAAGCATCATAGAAAATGATGGTTTATATCACATGGGATCACCCTTTACCAACAATTCAAAAGATAGATGCTAGAAAACTGGATGTAGTGGTCCAAGAAAAGAAGACAAAAGTTGCATTGTTCATTGAAATTGCCACACCCAGTGACTACAGTGTCTTGCGTACAGAGAGGCACAGTCATAAAATATCAGGATCTGCAGGCAGAAACGAGAGCAATGTGGAAGAAAGATACCCAGACAGTTCCAGTAGCAGCAGGAGCAACAGGTCTTATAAAAAAAAGAATCTACAATCGTATTTAGATATGTTACCAATACATGTAACTCCATACGAATTACAGAAGCAGTCAATACTGGGCACATTGCGGATGCTGCGAAGAGCACTTTTTGCTAACATGAAAGAGTGAAACAATACTAATTTCATGAACTTTAATCGTACTTTTACTTAGGAATGGGGTCCATTCCCATCATGGAATTAGAAACCCAAAAGACTTGGACAAAAAAAAAAAAGGATAGTATGCCTAAATGCTGTCCTATTTTAGAAAGCCTTGTCAATCTGATTTTTTAACAAAACTCAGAACTGAGCATGTGCAGTATGCAACTGATTAAGTTCCAAGTCCCTGAATGGGAAAATTGCCGGACTGTTTTTCAAAAGTTACGAGTAAAATAAGCAAAATCCATTTATTTTAAAGGACTGCAGGCAGGAGGCCTAGTACCACAAGCTGCCCATGGATCAGGGCACTTTTCCAGTTTTCAGATGTCTGATAGCTTGTTGAATTTCTGCCAGGTCTTTGGAATTGTTTAGGGTCCTTTCTTGCTTTGCAGAGATCTGTTGAACATTTAACTGGTTCAGGAATTATTATATCTATCCATTATCATTATCAGTGGTACTGCTGTGTTTCATGCCTTAAACACTCATTCATAAAACGCATTGTCTACTCGCTATGTGCTGTCCCCCTGCCCACATTTGCAAGCAAACTGTTTCAGTCTGGATATTTCCTCATATATTTTGTTCACCATTTATTAGTTGTACGTCTGATAGGCTTAACTTTGTTTTGTAACAAGAAAGCTTTATGTAAATGAAAACAATCCATGTTGACATATTTTCAGTTACAAGCATTAGATGTCACTTATAATTTTCTTTGCAGTCAGAGAGTCAAATATTACATAGCTCATTCATTTCCTGCCATCCCTTATACCTCATTCCTCCTCCAAAACATTATTCTGCATGTATTGTTCCAGTTCCCATTTTTTTCTCTGTAATATGCTCTAACCTCTTTCTAAAGATGCCACTTTAAATTCTTTGATCCCCGTTACTATATTCAGTACTTTTACATTTAGTATGGTTGGTTTAGACTTTGATTTCCATTTTCTAGTATTGGATTTTGGCAGCAACCAGAATTAAACTCTGCCTTTACCATGCCTTAGCAGTTCTTATTCTGTATTAACAGCTCAAAAAGTAATTTCCTTACTTACACCAATTTACTTTCCCAGTATTTCTGTCAGAGTAGTCTGCAGAGCATTTTTAAAGTCTGCTAACTCATTCCACTCCCAAAAAATATTTTTCCAGTAATCTCTCTTTTCTCCATCAGACCTCCAACATTTGTAGTCTTCCTGAGGAAATATTCCATGGAGTCTTCTTGGGGTATAAAAATACCTATGCAACAATTCCAAGCAAAGATCCTAAGTCTTCTAGACTTTGTTGCACATTTGCAAGACATGCATATGTCTTCCCATTGTTTTTGTGAATTGCTTATCCAGTCTCTCTTCCCAGTCATTTCTAACCTCCTCTGACTGATTCCTATATTTACCATGCAATATTTTATATGCTGTACTAATTATTCCTTTTTTAACAGCAGCTCCTGTTCTAAATTCTACTAAAAACTCAACCAGTGTTGGTCTTCCACTTAGAATCTCCCTGTTCCTTTCTCTTTGCCTGTACTCTGATATCAATCCTTTATAGGGAAGGCAGTCTCTCTAGTCTGCAGTCTAAATTAATTATTGGACTCTTCCCATTCTATTAAAGGTTCATAGGTGATTACTAGGCTAACAGCCCTAGAGCCCTTACAAGCCTAGCCATATTTATCCTGCATTGCCTCAGTTGTCAGTGGTTAGGTGAGTGAAGTTCACAGAGGTAAGGGTCTGTGGTAGTTAATACTGACTTCCTCTATCCATTAGGTACATGGGCACCACCCCAGGAGTGAATTTGCCGTCACCCATCTATTGATCTAGGTTGCGTTTGAAGGGGATCGGGAAGGGGTTCTGTTTCACGTGAACTGGAAGCTTGTTCCAGAGAACTGGAAGTCTCTAGGAGATGCATCTCTCTCTCCCTCTCTCTAGCATGACCTGTTCATGTCAGAGGATAGGTTAAGATCCCTGGAGTGAGTGACCCTCCTGCAGTTTGATATATGAATGTATAACATTTCCATCAGGGTCAGGTCATACACTGCCCTGTAAGCTAGGCACAGGCACCCCTTAGAAACCTGTAGTAAACAGAATATAGTGACAGTGGTTTCGGTCTTTCCACTTAAGACTTTTTTTGTGTACTCTGTAATTTCTTGGTGAGAAACCTCTGTGTTCTCTGCAATTGTCATGGGTGCCTGGTGAGGTAAATGCAAAAGAGAGCATTGTACTCAATTATTGGTCTGATGAGGGCAGAGTTTGATGGAATTATAACATCCTTAGATGTAGATGTGATGCCTTTACTTATAAGCTGTGCCACATAGACGGATTCCAGCACTACTGTGGATAGGTGGTGGTCAAAGTTCAGATTGCTATCAACCTGAGTGCCCAGATCACATACCACTGAGTCTACACTTGGGAGGGGTGCTGTATGTAATGGAATTAGCAGGGATGCCAGCTTTCCCAAAGGGAATAGTAGTGCATTTTTTGCATATAGCTTTAATTCGTGGTTTTGGCACCGATCATTTGTCTGCGTTAACCCTGTCTGCAGTACGTTAATATCATTGAGGGACTCTGTGATTGCTCCCAATTTGCAATAGTCGGTGAAGTTGTTCAGCCACAGGCCATCCAAGTTTGCCTGGACTTCTGAGAAATAAATTCTGAACAGTAAGGGGCCCAGCACAGAACCCTGTGGTGCGCCACTAGTGACTGGTCTTTTGCAAGAGGTGAAGTCACCCACTTTGACAGTAGTGTCCTGTTGGTGTGCCAGTTGACTACCCATCTGGTAATGTAGGGGTTAATTCCCAAATGGGAGTGTTTCTCTACAGTACTTGAGTGGGGGGTGTCAGATGCCTTGGTTAGGTCAAGATAGGTGGTATGCACCGTCTTTCCCTCATCCAGGGCCTTGGTGACTTTCTTGTAGAAGTCAACCATGTTTAACAGGCATGATTTACCTTTAACGAATCCAAACTGGGTTTTGTCCAGAACTTGGAGATTACCCATGTCCTTATTAATAAGATCCATAATTATTCTTTCCATGGACTTGCAGATGAGGCTAGCCAAGCTTATGGACCTATATTTCCCATGGCTGGTTGATGGTCCCCCTTTGCACAAAGGGATTACTGTTGCTGTCCTCCTTTCCATCGGAACATAGCCAGTTTGCCAGCTGTGGTTAAATAAGGATGCAAGTGGGACTGCTAGATGATGTTTTAAGTTGTTTAAAAGGAAACTTGGGATGCTGTCTGGTCCCATTGATGCCTTGCTTTGGCCTTGATGAGTGCAAAGATGACTTGATCTCTTGACATAATAGGCTGGGGAATGGTAACAGGTATACTTTGGTGGAATGACTGTAGAGGGCAGATTCTCAACAGTCATTAGCAAAGTCGCTAAACGACGAGCAGCTCTGAGTGTCTATACCAAAGCTTGTGCAAAAGTTACACTTAAATATGAGCAAAGAGACACGAGTTTTAAGCTAACTACCTTTCCCTTTTTAATTATTTGCTTACCTTGATTCCTTTGCCATTTTTCCCCAATAAATTACAGCACCCTCTTGCCTTTCTCTGGTTCAGCAGTACCCATGTTTAGGGGGACATGCTAAAATGAAGTGCTTAGGAGTATGTATTAAAAAGGATTCTGTTATGGCTGCTAAGGATATGTGGGAAAAGGGGTAGAAAGTAAATGTACCTAAAAGTATGGCTAGAGAGGAGGTGTCTGAATATGCAGTGGAACAGGGCAAAAATGAAGGTGTCCCTGTATGTAAAGTATGCCAGACTGTCAGCACATGAAATCACATCTGTGGTTTGCAAGTAAAAGCCCATATTAGAAATGAACATTGGTACATAGAGCTATTGACATTCTAATGAAATAAGACCAGTCTCAAATTAAGTTATTTAGCACCCAGCCTTTTGCTTGGGCCCAAACTCTGATGCCCTTGTAGTCACTATGTATGCGTGAGTATAGGCTCCTTAATGAGTTGTTGTGACTCGTAATAGCAAACCCTGGAATGGCAACAAAAAAGACACTCAAACCTGAGAACAATGAGTGCTGAACATTGCTTTTCCCTTTTAAAGTTTTTTTTTTTTTTTGCAGAGGGAGATTCCTCTGCATACCCTGATGTGGAAGATAAGTCAACACCCCCAAACTTATGTATACCAGTTCTGAGATTGTTGTACCAAGGAGAATGAAAGTATTCTGAGGAATAAGTCTGGGACTTAGTAAGTCTGCATTTTCACTCATTTAGTCTCTCTGTTGTGGAACTTGCACTAACAAGTCTCAGAATTTCAAATGATCACAAGACCCTGTTTGCATATGCATGCAGGGATATTAGACAGTTTTGCATTTGATGGGTAACTTGAAGCCAAATTAAGAAGTGTGTTTAATTTTTTATTAGGGATACATTTGACCTTCATTTGCCCCAAACTTCCCTACTTTTCCCATGTCCATGTACTAATGCTACCTATGCCATTTTGTCTGCTTCTGTATCCCGTACTGTTACACAGAAGTTGGCGTTTGGTCCCCAAGGTGGGAATTTCTTGCTGAGAGTAACATGACACTGGTAGCATTTGAAACATTCTAGAGATAGCTTTATATTTAAAATTCATGATTTGAGGTGCATGTGTGTGTCAGGAGTTCAGTTTAGTCATTACTTCATCCAGTCATGGCAGCTTTCATGCCCCCTTTCATTAATTAACACTAATCATTTTTACAGTACTGTATAGACAACATGCGTGGTGCATTAAGTTGGTGACTGGGCCTTTTGTCCAGAATAAGATTCTCTGTAGTCTTTCTTTATTAAAGTCCCTGTTTCTCTCCCCCCTCAACAGCTTATGTAGACAGCCAGCCTGTAACCAGCTTTTAAAGTACAAACATTTCCTTAGACATGTGTCACATCCGTGTACTTCTATCCCTCTATCTGGTCTGGTTAAAGCTTTCCTGCTCTACCTGTAACCCTATGCTGGTACTTTGTTTTATGTAATTCCTGTTGCTAGCACTTCATTCCTTTTAACCTGTATCCTGATATGTTATTCCCCAATACACTCACCCTCGATTTCTTCCCATCATTTTCATTTGTTTTCATATCTACCTGTCTTTCCCCTGAACAGTGGCTCCTCTTACTGTCTTAATTCCTCCAGCAATGCCATGACCTCATTTGTTGTTGGCACTTCTGTTGACCTCTGTTTTGTGGTTATTGTTATCAGTAGTACCAGTCCTCAGTTTGTTTGATTACTTTGTGTCTTTCCATATAATTTAGCAAGTATTCTCCTTCACCCCCTTCCCAAATATATCCAGTAACTTTTCTCTCAGATGTTTTAAATCTTCCAGTCTACAAGTAGATTCTGATCACATTTCCAACAATGAGGACTAGCTTCTTGTAACATTTTACTTAATCTACTCTAGATGTAAAATATTTATGCAGACATATCCAGCCAAATGTCTGGAATTTCCTGGCTGTTAACTTTTTGTGGAACTTCACTGATATCCCACCAAACATCCTTTAGCCCTGCTGTATTGAGTGAATTTTGACATCTGTTAATTAAAAGTGACTTGACTTGTTCTTTGCCAATTTCCAGTATGGCGTTATACATTCTACTTACTATTTTGATATTTAAAGCAGAAGGTCTAGTTTTCTTCTCTTTAAAGTCTATTATAATTTGTCTAGTATTTTTAGTAGGCTTGAGTATTGTAGCCATACATTTCTCTGTATGTCATTAAGTTTCACAAAATTTTCCCCACATCATCCTTTTATTTCTTTTCATTAACTGTTCCCAGAAAAAAATATTTTATCATTTTAGCTGGCCAGTTCCTTGCTGTTGAAGTAGCAATTTTAAAATCTGTTTTTCCTTGGCCAATTGTCTATAACTCAAAGCTCCACCATTTGCCTAATCTTCTGTTTAACCCCTCTTCTGACTGCCATTTCAGTTTCAAAGTGTATCTGTCTTGATTTGTGCCCATGCCCAGATCCCTGTTTTCCTTTTTAATTGACTATGTACCTTTTCTTACCTGTATGCTATAAGTCGTAATAAGCTTGATAATGCACTAGCTAAACATACACAAGTGAATATGAACCACCACTTTTTTGGGTTTGATTCTCACATGGGGTAATTAGCTAGGCTTAAAAATGGCCCACAAGGCCAGTTAGCCTAGTACTAACCTATAACCTATGAACTTCCTACGAACTTTAAATTTTTCGCCATTGATGGTGTTAAACATGATTTTAGAGGAGGCCCTTTTGCTTTTAAACTTGAGGAGTTGGAACTAAAGTGGCAAATAAAAACTGGATGCATATAATGCTCCTGGATTGAACGAGGCATGTTCTTCAAGTTGTTGTTGTGTCTTTTGGCTTTTCCCGGTTAGGGGTCGCCACAGCGGAACTCCGGTCCGCTAATGATTGGCAGTTGATTTTTACGTGCCGAGTTGCCAGCCCTGACGCACAACCTTCAACGAAGGTACGCCCATTCACGCATGTCTCCACGCAGAAGACGCTCTAGCTGAGAATCGAACTGGACAGCGTCTTACTGTGAGGTGACACAGCATTCTTAAACTCAAGAGTTTGCAGAGGTAACAGACTATTTTAGGTTTTGCTATAATGTATAATTGCATTTAGAGTTTGTACTTTACAGAGCTGGTTAGTAATGTATTGATCAGTTTGAAGGCTTTTATTATATTATATTTACAAGCTGTTTTAGTACATGTTTTTACATAAGTATTGTTTAGTTATATATATATTTATTTGGTAAGGTCCTTTTAATCAATTAACTAGGTAATTGTCCCGCATTTATTTGGTTCAAGTGACTATTTAAATGTTTTCCACTGTGGAGATGTAATTTCTGATGAAGTTTGCCATTGGGCAGACGAAAAGCGCTTAAAAGTTATTTTATTTCTGTACTTTATTAAATCAAGTGTGTTGACTCTGTAGCTGTCCGGGACTTGTTTGTTTTTTAATAGCTTTTTGTTTTCCGTTATTATTTCATAGCATGTACCTTTTCTTGTCATGGTAAATCCTTTCAATTTGAGGAGTAAGCTCCATCTTGTAAGCAGTAACATGGCCTAAGTTGAGAGGTTTCAAAGTTTACTGGTAGGTCAGGCATTGATATTCCTGCTTCCCCTTTCAGACAGTTAAAATTTCTGCTCTTACCTAGGTTTCTGATATTCTCAGAAATATCTAGTAATTAAGCTTGTTAGGTGTTTCCATTTGTTTTCATTAGTACACTATACAAAGGCCATTTTAATTGCTTGAACCTTTTGTTCCAGATCAGCCTTTACAGTTTCCCATTTCGTTATCATTTTTTGGACCTTCATTATAATTTCTTCCCAGGTTTGTTGTGGGGATTCCTTTGCCCTTGCTGACATCCAAACCCAAACTCCCACATATTTCATTTTACTGTGCCTACACAAGCTTGGGAATTTCTGCACCCATTCATGTTTAGGGTCATAATTGATGCAATTTGCTTAGTTTTTTTTTTTTTTTTGCTTGTTCATTTTGTAAACATCAGTTACACTGAATTATCTCAGCTTTTGAAACAAACATTCTAAGTCCTTGTCAGGATTTGTTAATAAAAGAATATCATCTGCAAACATTGCTAGTTTATATTTTTTGTTAGCTGGGGTTCAACCTTGCATGTCTGACAATCTTATCTACTGAGCTAATAGATCTAAATGCAAAATAAAAAGATGTAGGGAAAGTGGGCGTCCTTGCTTTGCTCCCCATCCTACATTTATCTTTGTAGTAATTTTCACATTAACCTTTAAACTGGCATTGGCATTTATACATCTCCTTAGACAGTAGAATCAAATCCTGCGGGAAGAATATGCTTGGAGCATTTCCCATATACCCCATGAACCTTATCAAAGGCTTTCTTGTTGTCCGCTCCTGCCGTTTGGAGAGGTTTCTCCAACCGTTCTGCTTCCTGATGTATAATATTAAGCAGTAAAATATTGATAAATGTGTATCTCCAATTGATAAAGCCACAATGATCCTGATCAATTACCCTTGGAAGCATTTTCACTAGTCTACTCGCAGTATTTCCTGTAAATATTTTTAGTCATGTTTTACCACTGCTGTAGGTCATTACAAGCCAGGATTTGTAAGGTCTCTGTCTTCTTTAGGCATAACCAAGACTGTGGCTGTTCTCCATGACTCTGATATATATTTCTGTTCCAAAATTACATTGAGCAATATGTATCAGTAGTTAGTAAGGTCTTGTCTTCCTAAGAGCGAAACTTCTACTGATAACCCATCCCATCTCAGGCATTTTCCCTTGGACTGATTTTTCAAGTGATCCTGGATTTGTCTGGTGACAGAGTGGGAGAGCATGTCCCTCTCTTCATTGGTAAGGCATTTTAGAGGAAGCTCATATTCATCATCTTTCTGCCAGGCAAGCATGTTATAAACAATAGCAAAAGCTAAATGGCTTCTGGTCAAACAAAGAGCAGATCAAATTCCTTCACTCCTTTACTGAACTTACAGTACGAATGCCCCCCCCCCCCCAAGACCTTTACTCGAAAGCCTCAAAACCAACTTTCATTGTACAGGCAAAGCTTCTCTTTTCTAGACCCCAAACTCAGGGAATTACTCCCTCCTCATCTCAAGGATATTTCCTGTTATATAAAATTCCTCAACCAGTTGAAAGTCCATAGTTTAAATCAATTGGAATTCAAGTGCCTTCAGATAGGATATATAACCTAAAAGCATTTTCCATCTCTTTTTACACATCCTGTCAGTGGTGGATTATAATAGGGGTGATTCAGGAGTTGCCACATTTCCTGTGGTCAAAACTGGACTAAGGCCACACCCCTCGTACCTCCCATAACCCCACCCATTTCCTCCCATTTTGTGACATCATTGTCACATCAGATGAGGAGGAATCCCATCTTTTTTCATTAGAAATGCTTTTGTTTCTGCCGGTTTACTATGCTATTCTGTTAAAAAGCATAGTAAATCATCCAATTTAGCAAACTCTGATAGTCTCATTTTTTGAAACAGAATACCATAGTCTAGATAATCTGCTTGATTTCCAGATAGTATGGAAGAAAAACAGATATCAAGCAACACTGATTCGGGTGACTACCCCTGGGCCCACACCTAGCCAACAAAGGAATTTAATTTTAAAAAATGTTGTTATGTCTGACACTAACTTGTTTTAGTTAACTTTTGTGTTGAACATTATAAAAATTGCTAACATGTTTACTTTTAGTTTAAAAAAAATGTTAAATGATAGACACCAGAATTTTTTTTTTCTGTGCTGAAAGTGCCAACCATTTTTACATGAGCCGCACAGGCCAATGATGATATTTATTTATTTCCAAAAAAAGGAACATTTCTTTGCTTAAAATGTACAGTCTTTGCTGTGCTGTACACCGTATAGCAACTTTTTGCATATTTCTTTCCCATGATTCATTGGGAAGGCGTCATGTAGAAAGCCTAGAAATATTAAAAAGCATAGTGGATACTTATGTAGAGGGTTGCGGTAATGTGAAGTAAGTATTTTATTTCCTGACAGGCAGTCAGATATAGAGGTGTGCAGGCTGGCTGTGGATGAAAGCAGCTTGTAGTTTACTCATTTTAAAGTCTGACTGCTTTTCTTTCTGGCTACAGTTGGTGTATAAAACAAAGTTGAAACTCTCCCTGATTCTGCATACTGTCTCTGACATTGCCTAATGTTTTAGTTTGTGTCTGCCAAATCATTGAGGATTGAGGGCCACTAAATGAGGAAAATGCTGGCTTTGGATGAAAGCATCTTATCTTCTGATTTGATCATTTTAAAGTCTGGTTTTACAGGACTGTAGTGCATTTAGTATGACATTTGTAGGTTTCTGGCAAATCATTGATGATTGTGGTCACTAAATAATGGCAGACATGTGACTTTCAGACTTCATATCTTTCAGAAAATGTATACCAATGCAAAAACGTTGTTCTATCTTGTAGTATGTAAGGTACATATTCAGAGTCTGTCCCTGATTTTGGACCGTTGTCCCTAATTATTGGTGGCATATCCCTGATTCTTGTGTTAAGAGGCTGAGTGGTGTTTTTTTGCCACAGTCATATGAGGCTTATAAAACAAAGTGCCTGTAAGTGTGCTGGGGGCTTTTTGTGGATGAACTTAACTTGCCATTCTGGTCTTTTGCTCAATTAACCATCTGGCTTTGCAGGACTGAAGTGCATTTGTGTGAGGTAAGTTGAAATACTTAGGCTATGTGAAACAAAGTTGAAATTCTGTAGCTCTCATTTGTCCCTAATTTTGCATGTATTGTTGATCTGTTCCTCATAAAGTTTGTGTTTTTTTGCCAATCATGGAGGATTGTAATCACTAAATAATGATAGGCATTTGAATTTTGGGCTTCACATCCTTTAGAACATATAAGCTAATGCAGAAACTGTTACTCTAGCAACTTTCTGAAGAAATTTATTTCTGGTACTATGTCCTTGTCCCTTGTTATTTTTTTTGGCTTTATCCTTGATTCTTGTGTTAAGAGGTTGAGTACTGTTATTGTCTTTTATCAAAATTAAATGAGGTATACATGGCAAAGTGGCTGTAACTGCTGAATTGGGGTGGAGGCTGTCAGTAGAAGATGGTAACTTTACCCTACTGACTGCTGAGTTTGTAAATGGTCTGGCTTTGCTGAGCTACTGTATATTTGTATGAACTAAGTTGCAGTACTTGGACTACTGTGTGTTTTAGAAACACCAGCTTAGAATTCATTATTTTTATTTTTACCACTAGCAGGTATCTGAGGTGTACACAGTAAACAGTAGGACTATAATTGCTATGTGGATGTGAATGGCTGACTCTGGCTGTCATGATCAAGTTAGATAGTCATTTATCTGACGTTGCAGGATTATTGTGCTTTTGTGTAAAACAAGTTAGAATATTGTACTGTGACCATTTTTTATCACAGCCTGACATTTTAGGTTTATGCAACTAAATTGCTGCAATTGATGTGTATGGGCATTAGTAGATTATAATGACAATAAAATTGTCTTAAATCAGCAACATGAAACCAGAAGAACGCAAGTGTTTGTGTGGTTCAAAATGTATGTGTGGGGGGGACTCATGGTTTATAAACTGCCCAGGGCCCAGGATGCACTTAATGTGCAACTGTCTCCTCTATAGCGGTCTTCAGCTAACAGTAGAATCTTAAGTCAGTCTCATTTATCTCCATTATTGTAAATCCTCAATAGAGCTGTAGTGTGTTTATTGTTCACTATCTTTAAAGCTTCACCTGTTGTTGTATAACTTGTTTCATAAATAACTTTGTTTATACACCAATTGTTTCTATGTTCTATTTTCTGTTCTGCCCTAATTTTCCTTGTATTTCTGCCAGCATTCTGTAGTCCAAGATGGAAATTTGTTGTGATCAGAAGTCTACCCTGGTCAACAAATTATTGAAAAATTGGAAGTAGTTGATTATTGATGTAGGTAGTAAGATACAGAAAAAATATTTGTAGTCCTTTAGCTTCCTTAATTTAAGGGTAGGATGTGCAGTAATTCCTTGGCCTTTTTGTCCTCCTCACACACCATACTGGTGAGCAGTACATTTATACATGAAATGTATGCAACAGCATTGAGGACAGGAATGGTAACAGCAGCCACCATTTGCATTGATTTTGTTTTGGGGTGTTGGAATAAGTAATACATTTACAGATGTCCTTCTATTCCCATGTTGCAATATTCTAGATGTGGGATTTCCTGCCCTCAGGCGACTCATATGTTGGCTCCTTTACAAAAGCTTCAGCTTGGCTGTTGCAGTGTACTTGGGATGTCACACGCAGGGCCATAAACCCAGGGTTCCTAAATGTGACGTCTGCATGCACAGTCCCCAGAACTATTCAGCCGCAGATGACATTCGCATCGTATGATCGCCTCTTCACAGATGTCACATCTTAAAGATAAGTAACCTGTTAGGTTTCTAGTTTTCTGTTTTATTGCCGATTGTTTTTACTAACGCTTGGTTGTTATAGCCTTTAGATGATGTCAGGAAAAAAGGGAAAGTGCCAATGCGGGCTCCAGATACCCCACAAAGATGCCCATGACAGGTGTATTTTTTGCCTAGGCTGGGAACACAATTACTCCTCCTGCGCTATTTGTCAATCGTTTGTGCCTAAGACCTTGTGCAGCCATCTGGCCATGTAAACCTCTACCTGGAGAACCTGTGCCTTAAGCAGTTAGCCCTTAGAATGGATCCTACATTGGAGGTGCACCCGAACCTCCGCGCAAAAAGGCCAAGTTTCCTAGGCCTTCCTCGCCTGCTGCTCCGCAACCCAATGCACCGCCAACTGCCGATCTAGGGGTTGAGGCATGCTCGGCAGATCCATCGACTGCAGCGATGTCCCTCGAGGAAGCTGTTTCGCAGCCGATGACCGGCACGTCCTCTGAGCTTATCCAGACATTGACGGCCGTTGGTGTTAAGGGGGAACCAGTTTGAGCATTACTATCCAAGCCCGACGCCAGGCCACTCTCTACTTCCTCCCCAGCCAAAAAGAAGGAGAAAACTAAGCATACATCCTCCTCTTCAGAAGCCACACCAGATTGGCCAGCCTTCACCTCCTCTCTCAATCAGGCCTTTAAGGCCCTCAGGCCTTCAACCTCTGCCACCTCCATGCTGACTCTTCTGAGCTCTAGGCCTGCTTCTGCTTCTTCCTTCCCACCCATGACCACTCAAGTCAGAGAAGAAGAACGTGATTCTTCCTTCTCATCCTCAGAAGAGTCCATTTCTTCAGTTTTCCAGATGGTCCTCCCTCCAGGAATATTACTCTTTTGATTCAGAATCTGTGGAAGGGGACCCCCCCCCCCCGAGGACATTACTTTTGGTGAGACCATCACCAAGATGAAGGATTACTTTAAATGGGATACGTCCCAAATGACTGACACCAAAAAAGGTACTTTGAGTTGCTGCAAGTAGAGTCACCCTCCCCTTCGGTGGTACCCCCGGTTCTGCCTGCTTACTTGGATGCCTACAACTCAGCTTCTAAGACCCCAGATTCCCAGCCTCTGGCCCCTAACTGTCCTTACTGCTCCTATAAAGTACCAAAGGACCAAAAATTCCTTTTTAAACCACCCTTGGAGGACCCAGCTGTGATTGCCACTACTGCAGATAAGAAATCTAGACTGCTGCCTTCTACTTCCCTCGTACCCACTGATAAAGATAGCAAGTATATGGATAGGATGGGAAAGAAGGTATACACTTCTTCCACTTTGGCTTTCAGAGCCATAAATTATCAGACTCACATGGCCAAGTATGCATTAGACTTGTCTCCCAAGCCTCCTCCATGCTTGCATTTTTGCCTGACAGTCCCATTAAGACAGACATTACCTCCAAACTTTCCTTGGCCCAACAGGTAGCCAGGCATTCCATCAGATGCAGCAGAAGCATCCACCAGGTCTGCAGCATCAGCTTCTGCCCTCAGGAGGTACTCATGGCTAAGACTCCAGAACCTCCCTTAGGATTTCAAGTCTAAGATCTTGGACGCCCCTCTGGATCACAATGTTCATTTCGGCTGACCTTTTTAAAAATATGCAAGAAAAAAGCAAAGAACTTCAGGACATCAAGCATCTGCTGGTGTTGCCCATCCCCAAGTATTATAGGAACTACCCTGCTAAGGCTACCTTTGTGAGACGCAGTCCTCAACCCTCTACCTCCTCTTCCTGGTCTAGGAGAGGGGCTAGAAGACCTACCACCTCCAGACCCTCTGCTCCACCACATCAACCCAGACAGCCCTTTCAGGACAGAGGAAGCCCCAGTAATGCATGACTGCCTTGCCCACCTCCCTCTCTTGGTCCGCCTTTTCCACTGTCTTCCCCTTTGGCAATCCATCACTACAGACCAGTGGGTCTTAACCATTATCCAGAAAGGGTACTTCCTATCCTGGAAAGAAAAAAACACCCAGAAGTGGCATCCCCCCCCCTCAAAAAAAAAACAGGCCCATCTCATGCCACAAGTGCTGGCAGACCTTCCAAAGTTAGGCATCATAGAACCAGTCCCCCAGGACAGGAAGGAAAGAGTTTTGACTCCTGTCTTTTCCTGGTCCCCAAACAAGATGGCCCCTGGAGACCTATTTTATACCTGTCCTATCTAAATCTCCACTTTCAGGTACCTTCTTTCAAAATGCTCTCTCTTCCCACCCTTTTGCCTCTTATTCCAGCCACTGCCTTCATGGCCACCCTGGACCTAAAGGAGGCCTACCTACACATACCCATCAGGAATTCCCATAGACAATTCCTGCATTTCTCTGGACCTGCCTCTCATTTCCAATTTACTGCCTTGCCCTTTGGTTTATCCACACTCCCCCCCCGATTCTCTACAGTGCCTAGCCCCAGCAATTGCCTTCTGCAGAACTCAGAGTATACAGATTTACACTTATCTGGACGACATCCTGATTCTGGCAGAGTCCAGGGATGCTCTATCAAAGCATCTACATTTCACCATGTCCCTTCTGCAGAATCTAGGGTGCACCATCAACCTCCCAAAATCCTAGCTGATCCCAGGCCAGGACAAGATTTTCCTAGGGTGTAGAATCAGAACAGACACAGTGAAGGCCTTTCTCCCACAGGACAAGGTTCTGTCATTGACTTCCCACTTCCAGGAAACCGTGCTATCCCAAAAGGTGACAACAAGGCACTTTCTCCATCTCCTGGGCTTAATGGCAATGACCATCCCCATGCTACCACTGGCAAGAATGCAAATGTGCAAGCTACAGTAGTTCCTGAAAAACATCTGGTCCCAACATCTACATCCCCTAGAGCAAGTCATCCCCCTCCTTCCCTGCCTGAAAGCAGAAATCAGCTGGTGGATCCAGCAAGTACAGCTAAATCCAGGGGGTCCCACCCCAGCCCAAGTAATGCATACAGATGCCTGAAATTCAGGTTGGGGAGCAACTCTGGCTTCTTACAAGATTAAAAAAAAGTGTCATCCCTCTGTTCAGGCCAAGCACATCAGTGTCAGGGAAATGACAGCAGTCTTCTTAGCTCATAAGACCTTCACTCCCCTTCTGGTTCCAGGGGTGCTCCAGATTATGACCGACAACACCACGGTGATGTGGTACCTCAACAAATGGGGAGGAACAAAGGCCTATCAGGTGTGCAGACTAACCTTGTTGATATGGGACTTAGCCTCTCATCACAATGTAGTCCTGCAGGCGGCCTACATCCCCTCACAGGACAACCACCAAGCAGATCTCTTGAGCAGGACCTCCTCGCCTCAGCACGAATGGATGCTGAACAGAGAGGTCTTCTTAGACATTGTGCACCGATGGGGTGCTCCACAAATAGACCTGTTTGCCTCCCACAAGAACAGGCAACTGCAGACCTTTTGCTTGCAAACCCACTCCCCTCTAGCATGGAGAGTGGACGCTTTCAGCATCTCTTGGGAGGGGAAGTTCCTTTATACCTTCCTCCCATTCCCACTGATTCAGAAAGCCTCCTGAAAATCCAGAAGGCCAAACCAAAAATCTTGTTAGTGACTTCCTACTGGTAAGGCAGCACTGGTTCCCCCTACTTCACAAGCTAGCCAAGGGTAATCACTTCATGTCACCCTATAAGGTGGACCTACTGACACAAGACAAAGGAACTCGCCTACACCCACACTTGGACGTTGTCTCTGACTCTGTGGGTGATAAACTTTTGATGCCTTTCATACACCACAACTCAGAGGACTTGCTTTCTGTCCTAAGGGAGGCAAGGAAACCTACCACAAGAAAATCTTACCTGGCTAAGTGGGAAAGATTTACAAAATGGTGTCTGCACAAGGGAAGGGACCCTTGCTCTGCAGAGGTCCCCCTGATTCTAAACTACCTGTGTCAGTTGATAAAAAGTGGGCTTTCTTATTCTTCTGTAAAAGTACAGCTCTCTGCCATATCAGCCTGCCTGCCCCTGGAGCCCCCCTTGCTTGCCAGACTCGACATAAAGCTCTTCCTTAAAGGGGTCTTGCACATCAGACCACCTAGGAAACCTATCCCCCCCACCCTGGGATCTTAGCTACATCTTAGAGAAATTAACCCGACATCCCTTTGAACCAGCTGGGGCCTCTTCCTTACAGATGTGTACATGGAAGACCATCCTGCTGGTGGCTATCACTTCAGCCAGAAGAGTGTCAGAATTACAGGCCTTAATGGCCTGCCCCCCCTACACCATCTTCCATAAAGACAGGGTGTTCCTGCAAACCAACCCCTCCTTTATGCCCAAGGTAGTTAATGACTTGTCTCTAAACCAATCCATCCTTCTACCCACCTTTTTTCTTTCAAACACTAACGGAGGGGAGAGGATCCTGCACTCCTTGGACGTCCGCAGGCAACTAAGGTTTTACCTGGGCAAAACTAAAGCCATCAGGAAAACTAACCAACTCTTTGTCTCCTTTCATCCCATAGCACTGGGCAAGGCAGTCTCCAAGCAAACCATCACATGCTGGATTAGGAAAGCTATTTGCCTCTGCTACTCCCACCATGGAAAGGAACCTCCAGTGGGAATTAAGGCCCATTCTACTTGAGCTATGGCCACCTCCAGGGCCTTCATGAAGGGCCTAGACACAGCATCCATTTTGAAAACAGCCACTTGGGCCTCTATCTACACTTTCACCAAGCATTACAAACTTGACCAAGTTTCCAGAGCTAGGACAGGATACGCCAGGGCAATCCTGCAGGATCTTGTAGAACCTTCTTCATTTACCACCACCCTCTCATCCGCATAAGCTGTGGTATGCTCCCATATCTAGAATTCTGCAACATAGGAATAGAACAACATAGAATAGTTGTGTAAAATCTTACCATAGCCATAGATGTCCTTCTCTTCCATGTTGCAGTATTCCTTCCCACCCATCAGTCCCCCCAGATCCTATTCCTTACCTGTCCTATCTATATTACAATAAGGCATCAAGTCACACACCTGGAAACCACTGGCATTCCTCCTACTGGGCCTTATTCTCTACCTGCTGGCCTTCCAGTTCTGAGGATTGTGCGCGTAGACGTCACATTTAAGGCCCTTGGTTTATGCCCCTGCATGTGACGTCCCACACACACTGCAACAGCCAAGCTGAAGCTTTTGTATAGGAGCCAAAGTATGAGTCACCTGAGGGCAGAAAATCCCACATCTAGAAAATTGTAACATGGATGACAAGGACATCTATGGTTATGGTAAGATTTTACACAACTATTTTTTCTGAAGCTAGATCTTTAGAAACTGTATTCAGATCGTGTCTTAATTTTGTGGCAAGTTTGGTTTGAGTTAGTGGGAGGAGTAAATGCTGTTAACATCACATTAAGCTAGAAAGTACGATCTGTAATGAGCAAATATTTTTTGGACATTTCTGTTTGCTTGTTAGTTAGTTAGAGAACAGAAATTTGAAGGGAAAAGCATTTACTGTAATTTTCATGTCTGAAATTTAGCACCATTATGTTTTAAATAACATAGCCATATCTTAGTTCATGAGAGTTAAATACATTTCCTACCGTAGTTGTTGTTTGTCTTTCGGCTTTTTCCCGGTAAGGGGTCGCCACAGCGGAACTCCGGTCCGCTAATGATTGGCAGTAGATTTTTACGAAACGCCGAGGTGCCAGCTCGATGCCCAACCTTCAACGAAGGCACACCCATTTACACATGCATGTCTTTCGAACGCTACCCAACCGCTGGGAGGACATGCAGACTCCACACAGAAGGCACTCCCAAGCTATAAACGGAAAAGATGTTAACTTGAAATGAAAAATATATTTGCGTAAATTGGCTTATTAGACTGTAATGCCGTTGAGGTTTCCAGTATAGATAGGCAGAAGTTATTAGAGAACTAGTAGGAAGTTAGTAATGTCAGCGACAAAGCTAGATTCATAGCAACATGTACAGCTAGGGTCAGCCTGCTTTAACAGTGTATGAATAGCAATTAACATTCTCTGTGGAGGAATTCAGAAACTACTGCTCTGTTTAGAAGTAGTAAGACCGTCTGTAAAAGTGTTGTCAAGAGTTTTATAAAGTGAAAACTGTCAGTAAGAGTTGTCTTAGGTTATTTGTCCTGTGATTTTTGCATAGTGTGTAAATATACAGGACAGACTAAAATTTATTTTTAAAAGACACTTTCCAGTCTGATTTTGCTACTTGCGTTGCTCTTTGCAAGTGGTTAGCTTTATGTAGCTTGGACAGAAATTTTAAAATAGGGACATCAGAAAACATAGGGAATTTAGTCATCTCTGAGAGTGTGCACTTTTAATTTTATAGGAATATTAGAATTTGTGCAGGTAAACATGGGTTGATGCCAAAAAATGTGACTAGTATGTGAGAAAATCGATGAATGTTTAGAGCAGACAGCTTGAGTAGTACAGAATTAATTAAAAGCTCAGTTGAAGGTTTGGCAAAAACTAGTGCGTGAGGTAAGTTTGCCACCTTGTGTGTTTAAATGTTATTGCAGAGTGTGGCAATATGAAATGTTTGTTATGTATATCTAAGGGACAAAACAGAAAGCTGGAGATGTAAGAATTAGTAGACATTTTGACATTGCGGCTTTTAATTTCTAAGAAGAATGTCTTTGAATTGTATAATACTGGATGGAAAAAGTAAGATCTCATGATCTACTTCTGTGGCTAAGTTAGTATCGGGGAGGACCTGCTCTGATCTTTACATTCTAACTAGGAGAATGTTAGCAAGGTCGTCTAGGGAGCTCCATTTCTTTTTTTATGTAAGTGCCATGGTTTCCTGTACATCTACTGTAGCTACTGCTAGCTCTGGCAAAATATATATGGGTTTAGTATATCACACAAAAGACAGCACCTCAGGAGTATGGCACCCCTAGTGCTGCAGTACAGATTTCTTTACTAGAGAATGTACCCAAGCATCTGACACAAGAAAAGAACCCATGACTTTCTGATGATCTTGATATTAAAAACAAGTGTACCTACTGTAGATTCATTGACACTACTGTGATGTTATTGAATGTCTGTGTATATGAAGATATATTGTTGTCCATTTTTTATCCTAGTAGCATTGTATTAGTAGAACAAGTTGTGTTTATTACTACCGTTAATAAAGTTAGATGTTCTCCTTATTTATTTAACTTTTTTTATTCATTTTGGTTTGTTAAAAAAATTAGTTAATTGTTAGTTATTAGTTAATTTTTTATTTTTACATTTTGTCCTGTCTTCTTTTTTTTTAGTCAATTTTTTACCCCATCCCCCCCCTGTGGGGTGTGTGTGTTTTGTTTATAGAAATACCTTTTGGTATTTTATTTGCTAATTTTTTGACTGGTGTGTGTGTGGTGTGTTGCAGCACCATGTCAAAGGAGAGGGGGTCAGGTTTTAAGAAGTGTGACTTCTTCAAGGTGTCAGTCATCCAGTCAGAAAGAGAAGAGAGAGTCAGTAGATTAGTAGTAAGTCACAGGTACTGGCCCCCAGTAGTTATAGTCTCAACACAACACACTGTTGGTCCACACCCGTTACAGAAGTTCCTCCTTCAACTTACCCCAGAGCTTGGAGTTGTATCAGTCCCTGTTCCCGTCTCTCTCCCCTCCTAAATAGTTGACATGGACATCTTCTTACTTCTTCTTGCTACAGGACCCATCCTCCGCCTCAGGTTTCCTGATGTGAATTTCCCCCTCCGTGGTGATTCTCCTGATGTTCCATCCTCTAGGAAGGGACATGGGGATGATAGGAGGAGTGGAGAGTTCTCTTTTTCTCAGTTTATGCGTTGGCTGGGAAACCTTTGTCCTTTTGTCCCACACCCAGACTCAGAGGGATAGGAGGAGGAGCTGGGGTGAAGTAGTTCAGGATCCTACAGCCGCAGGCTCAAGAAAAAATTGCTTAGCAGCAGCTAACCCTCTCCATTGCAAACTCCTCCTCCATGCGGCTAATATGCGGATGCTGGGGATGAGGCGGTAGAGTACAGCAGGTACAGGGTGGTGCTCTTGGGCAAGATGCTGCTATGCTGATTTTCTGGATCCCTTTTAAAGGGCGCCTTCACACATTCTCCCTTTGATGGGGGTCAGCTTTGTTTGGCCTCAGGTGAAGGATTACCAGGAAACCCAGCATTCCTCACTCAAGACAGATGGGTACAGTCGATCATATCTTCCCTTCCATGTATACCACGGTCTAAGAGGGAAATGCAGAGTTAGAAAGCTCAAAACTACAAAAAAAGCCATTCAGCCAGTTACAATAGACCAAGACTGAATATTGGATCTCAGACTCAACAGACAACAAGTCTGTCAGACAAACAAGATTCGAATGGTCACTCAGTCAGTTCTGCCCTTCTTTCTACAGATGGACAACTGGATGTGCTCAATATTTCTTCAGGACTGGGGTCAGTCATTTCAGTCAGAGCCCCTGCCCTTGGTCTCACTACAGCCCCCAGAGTGTTCACCAAATGCATGGCAGTGGGTCACGCTCACCTGAGTGCCAGTCTATTACCTTCATAGGCGCAAACTTAAACACTGTTCGATGTCAGCTACCCTTACAGATCAAAGAGAGTTTCAGACATCAGAGTCATAATAGGATCATTCTGGCCAACAAGAACGGATCCCCCCTCGATGGTGGGGGGGTCATTATCAGGGCAGGATAGGTACCATCTGCACAAAAATAGATGATGTGAGTGAGTGCTTTTAACGCTGCAAGCCCCCTCATGACTTTCTTCCCGTAGGGACAATTGCAGTCCACACAGACAACATGTCTGTAGTTTGGTATATCAACAAACAGGATATCCTGGGAAAACCAACATTGTAGCGGACAGATTGAACTCCCCAAAACAGCAAATGTCCAGACTTCTTCAGCCTCTTCCTCTATCCTGACCCAGGATTGGCCCGAGGACTTCTTGCCTTCCCTCCCTCCATCTGATCCTCAGGTTATCAGGTTATCCAGAAAGCTACCGTTTGAGAAAAAAATTGATCATCATTGCCCTTACTGCCTCGACAGGTTTGGTTCCCGTTCCTCCATCATCACCTTCCACTTCCTTCTTAGCCAGGGCTTCTTTGATCTCTAACCCAGTTAGAAAAATCCTCTACCAGGAGGATTTATACAAGTAAATGGAAGCGTTTCTCTTATTGGGCTAAGGCCAAGAATATCGATCCTTTTACTGCCCCTGTTCAGGCAGTCCTGGACTTTCCTCCTCCTCAGTGGGATCTAAATTTAGTGCTGACATCTGAAATATCTTTCTTGGAAAACTTTATTCCTAGTGGCTATTACATCGGCCAGGAGAGTGTCTGAACTTCATGCTCTTATTTGGTTTTCACAAAGACAGAGTATCTTTGAGAACTAACCTAACCTTTTTTGCCCAAGTCGCTTCAAAGAACAATTTGAATCAATCCATTGATCTCCTGTATTTTTCCTAACTATTCAGATAGAGCTGAACAAAAGCTACATTATCTTGATGTCCACCGTCAACTTAGATATTATTTGGACAGAACAAAAATTTAGAAAATCTGATCAACTTTTTGTTTCCTATGCGGATAATAAAAAGGCCTTCCTGTTTCTAAAGTGACTTTGTCTAGATGGCTTTCTTCGGTCATCTCTGAAATTTATCTGCTCAGGGGAAAACAGCTGTGCTCAAAACCTAAAGCACATTCAACTAGGCTAGACTTCCTTTAGACACTATTCCACTTGGGCCACTCCTCACACTTTTGTTTCCCATTACAAATTGGACTTGGCCTCGGCTCTACAGTCCTCAAGAGTTTGTTCCATTGAGCCACCCAGGATAGAGGTGCTCTGGCCTGGACAGACCTTGTTATAAGAAACTGTTATGCTGAAGACCATTCAGACCTGGTCCTTCTTCCATCTGTAAGTTTTCTTTCTTCCTTTGGGAAGTATTTTTGCATCATGGGATATGGGGCTGCCTCGAGCTGGTAAAAGTGACTAACCCATCAAGCAAGAAAGAAGACAACTAACATGGAACGTTATGGTAGGTACATAACTTCTTATTTCCATTTATTGAGAACTATTTTTGCTTTTTCATGTTACATTTGGAAACCCAGACATTGTTAAAATGTAGTATCTATGTGTTTAAAAAATGCTGTGTTTCATATGTAGAATACCATGCAGAAGGAAGAAGAAGAGCTGAATTGCTATTTACAGAACTGCAGAGAAAATACTTCCTGAACCAGTCAGGAGGAGTACTAGAAGGCAACTTCTACAGAGATACAGGATATAAATAGAGCTAAATCTGTTACTGGACAATGGGAAAAGGCAGCAGGGAGTTGTAAATGGGCAAATAAATGTGGGAAGCCAAAGATTTAGGGAAAGGATATCATAAAATATATAATGTAAAATGCTTTTAAGTTACCTTGAGGCTTGGTGGTGCCAGTTTGGAAGGGGCAGCATGAATGTTCATATCAGCAATATTTGGACATCCATAAAGACAGTAATAAATAGCCCTTCTATTGTGGGCAAAACATTTCCTACTTCTTCTGTCCAGAAGGCAGATTTGGCATAGGGAAAAGTCTTACTTCTTAGCTGGAATAGGGTCTAGGGTCTTTCATTGGTGCCAAACCATCCAAGGGAAAAAAAAAACAGTGCTTCACGCCACGTCCAACCGACTTTGCAGATTTATCATCTTGCTCTATAAATAGAACACTGCTACTCAGTCCTAGCTAAGGCTAGGTGGCTGCCAGTAAATGATAAATGCACTTTATCCTTGCATCCCTAACCCACAAACTAATACACCTTGAAACCTTAATTTTTTTATAGCTGGCTTACAGAAAGATACTTCCTACATCCGTAGATGTCATTCCTCCCTTTTCATAATTACTTCACTAAATAAACCCCAAACCACATCCTTTACATAATGACCCACAAATATAGGAGCTGCCTCTTACCAAGTTAAGACTCATTTCCTCCTACCCCAAATGCTCCTGGTTTCCTCTGTGCTGTGTGTCTCATTTTCAGTGAGTACTCCCCACTTGTGGAAAAAAAACTAATGGGGTCTACTGAGAGTGTAAAAATAAAAGTGTAGACACTTTCAAACCAAGCAAATATTCTGAACTGTCTAGATTTTGTTACATTTGAATCTGTAGTTGTCTTCATTTGCTCTTCAACCTGTGGGTACTGAGATCCAGCATGGATCCGACTCGGCCACATTTCCAGCATCTAATCCGAGATCCAAGCTTCTCCCCTAACCATAATGGTCCCCGTCTTCCTCCTACCTTCAGATCTCGTTTTCCGTGCTCGTGTAAACATTGTGATCTGCTGCTCTGAGCTACTGTTTGGGTAAGTGTGTTAAATTTTTGGGCTTTAAACTTCTTTCTGTCTAGTTTTCTTCTTTCTACCTTTCGTATTCCTCCCCTCTGTGTTTTGCGTCAGTACAAAAAAAAACCCCTCTTCTATTCTGTCTACCAGGAGTGTGTGTGTGTGTGTGTGTGTGTGTGTGTGTGTGTGTGTGTGTGTGTGTGTGTGTGTGTGTTCACTGTTTGGGCCTCTCTTCTTGGATATGTCAGAAAATTCTAAACCGGGGTTTCGTAAATGCACAGTGTGGCCACAAGCTTTCCTCAGCTGATGGCCACAATCTGTGCATTGAGTGTTTAGAGTTCGCTCACCTAGATACCTCCTGCTTGATCTGTGCGGGTTTCAATCCCTGTGCATTGATCGACAGGAGGAACAAACTCATACTGAGAGGTCTTTTTCCCCCTCCTACCACCGGGGCCCGGGCCTCCTCTTCTACTTCTTCCCCAGCTTCTGCTTCCATCTCCACCCTGGCCACTGTAACACGGCTTCCCACTAAGAGCTCCAGGGACGAGGGCAAACACAAGCATAGGGACAAGCTTAGGAAGCAGGCCCTCCAACCAAGGTCTCCCTGGCTCCGTTCCCCTCATTTCTCCCCGGAGCCGGAGAGGAACATTAGACCTGTTCTCTGGTCTCAGCATCCCCCCACCTCCCCTCCAGGCTGGTATCAGTGGCCTCTTCATCCAGATCCACCCGTAGCCTTTCTGAAGTGAAGGTGGACAGTATGATGCAGAGATTCATCCGCACCCAGATACAAATGGGAGTCTTGCCTGCCCCCTCTCCCTCCGGAGCAGGGGGGCATGCAGTCAGTGTTCATCCCGATTACTCCTTCTCTGATCCGATCCCCAGTTTCAGAGCCCTCGGATCTGAGGGCCGTCAGCATCGAGGGCTCTGCGCGGATGGTACCTAGTACCTCGATGCTGGTCATTACCCGGAGTAGGTCGGATTTGACGAGCTCTGAGCTGTAGCCTCAGAGCTGGATCCAAGGGAATGGTTTCAGGTCTGTGTTTTTCGGAGCAGAGCCCTCCAATTGGGAGTCTTGGCACCTGGAGGTTCAGCTCTGGCTTTCCCATTGATCCAGAGGACTGCGGATCCATCTGTAGCCTCTTCTCAGGCGGTTCACTGTCCTTCTGCCTTTGACATGGTGGAGAGGTTGCTCTTGATCCCATCAAGACCCTTGATGATCTCTTCTTCGAAATCCGCCCTGGCTTCGTCTGTTTCTGGTGCGGACCCAACCATCCTGCTATCTTAGGGACAGCCTGCTGCCTCTTCGCCCCAGTGTGTTCCCGCATGGGAACAGCGAGACGTTGTCAAGTCCTTCCCAGAGAACCCCCACTGAGGAGAGGTGCCTTGAAAAGGAGGCACTTAGACTCCTCTCTGGAGTCCCTCTCGGAGGACACTGATTTGGAGGAAAGGAACAGTTCCTTCCATCACCCCCCCGAGGATGTCTCTTTCGGAGACATCATGGAGATTCTTCATCAGCGAGGGGGGATGGTCTGTCCAGAAACCCAACCCGGACAAATCGGTGTTCCTAGAGGCATTTGTTGCAGGGCCCTCTACATCCTCGGTGTCCACTCCGCAGTTCCACTGGTGGATCTGATTACATCTCGGGGGTGGAAGGAGCCAGACATGGTGAAGCCGATCCCCAGGTGCCCTGACAAGGTACTGAGTGTGCCATCAGATAGGACCTGCTGGACCAAGGGATCCCCCGTTGATGCTATGGTGGTGGCAGTGGCCACCAAGAAGGAGTTTCCGCAGGAAAGCTCCATGGTCCATCCACCCGACTGAAAGTCCAGGACGATGAAGAATTTCAGGAAGCGGGAGTAGGCTTCAGTGATGTTTTCTTTGTATACCCTGAACTATATGGCACACATAGTTAGACTTCACCGAGACCTGGTCAAGGAGGTTGCTGAGTCTACCCTGGGGTCCATGTCGGTGGAGGACAAGAAATTGTTCTCCTCTTGAATGGCCACCCTCATGTCATTTGCTACCACCTCTGTGCGTCTCCTCTCTTATGCTACTGGGGACGCAGGTGTTGCCATCAGGCATCACGCCTGACTCTGACTTTGTGTCTTGTCAGTGCCCTTTAAGGTGTCTTTTACTAACACCCCGTATGATGGTACCGCCCTCTTTGGATAGTCAGCATGCGACACTCTAGTCCAGTGTGAGAAATAGGGAAGACCCTGTCTGTCATCGGGATCCACTTCTCGACGCCTCAATGAACCTTTTAAAGGATTCAGCAGGGGGCTAAGAAGATGTGGTTCCAGAAATCTCAGGGCTACTCTCATGATGCTTAGGACTCGCCTTCCCCCAGAGGTAGAGGGGGATTCAACAGATGCCACCTCCGAGGCAGAGGGGGCCCGAGGAATCAGGAGTCTCGAGAGCCTTTCTCAGACAGACCTGTGCGGGGGCCCGAGGAATCAGGAGTCTCGAGAGTCTTTCTCGGACAGACCTGTGCAACAACCCTGAAGGGTTGCCTGGCTGCTTGGCTCTAGAGGCAGTTGGGGGATGCCTTTCTCAACACCCAATGGCCTGGGAGTCAATCACGGACGATCATTGGGTGTTGCAGATCATATCCAGAGACTATTCTAGCCCCTTCATTCAACCACCACTCCCGCCCAAATACCTCCTGGACTTTGCACCTGCACAAAGGGGGAGGCAGCACTAGAAATTGCAAAGCTTCTAGAAAAGTGACTCATCCAGCCTGCCCCCCCCAGACCAGTCCAGATTAGGCATTTATTCCAGATTCTTTTTAGTGCCAAAGAAGACAGGGGACGTAAGACCCATTCTGGATCGCTCAACCTTAAATCTGTCAGTTGCCAAGACAAAATTCCGGATGGTCACTCTTCAGTCTATTCTGCCCTTCTTGCAGGAGAATGACTAGATGTGCTTGGTCAACCTTCAGGACACATACTGTCACATCAAGATGAACAGGTGCTCTTGGAGAATCCTCTGCTTACGGCTGGGGGCTAATCATTAACAGTTCACAGTGCTCCCCTTTGGTCTCACCACAGCCACCAGGATGTTCAAAAAAGTAATGGCAGTGGTAGCAGCACACCTGCGGCTGCAGGGCTTCCAGGTCCTCCCTTACCTGGACGATTGGCTCCTTGCTGCTCCTTCCAGGCATCAACTCTGCCAAGCAAGGGATTCCCTTCTTCTAATAGCCCGCCAGTTGGGCTTAACCATCAATCTCAACAAATCCCTACTAACTCCTGTCCCAAGTGCTAGAATTCATTGGCGCTCGGTTGGACACAATTCAAACTAAGGTCTTTAACTTCAGGCAGAATCCAGTCCCTAAAACTACATGTCCTCTGCATTCTTCAAGCTCAGTCATCAATGGCGGAATTGGTATTAGGGGCATTAGGGTCCATGGTGGCCACAATCACCCTCTTGCCCATGGCCTGGTTACACATGAGGGTACTTCAGTGGAGTCTTGTAGTTCAATGATCCTTGCTACATCTCCCATTGTCTCACCCTGTTCGAGTATTGTGGGCATGCAGGGATTCTCTTCTGTGGTGGATTTGTTCCCCGGATCATCTTTAGGGTCGCCCCTTTCTTCTGTCTGTCCCTTTAGGCACAGTGACCATGGACGCCTCCCTACTCAGGTGGGGGGGGCATTGTTTGAGAAGGACAGTCTAAGTCACGTGGTCCCTCTATGAGACTCGATTGCATATCAGCATCCTGGAGATGAGGGCAATGCTCCTTGCATTGCAAGCTCTCCATGCCCATCTTCCTCTCAGGACGATTGCCATTCAGATAGACAATATGTCGGTTGTCTGCTACATCAAATGGGGGGAACCACATCTTATCCCCTGTGTCTTGAAGCCATGAGAGTGTGGGAGTGGGTGATCTCCACTGGCCATTTTCTGGTGGCAGCGCAACTTCCGGGGAGGCCAAACATTCTGGCGAACAGGCTTAGCAGGTCTGTCCTGATGCCTTACGAGTGGTCTCTGAATCCTTCGGTAGCGAAACAGATCTTTCTCGAGTGGAGTCAGCCTTACTGCGATCTCTTCGCCTGTCCTTCCAACGCGAAGTGTAGCGAGTTTTTCACTCTGAAGAGCCCCCCCAAAAAAAAGAGATGCTCTGGTTCATATTTGGCCCTCTGTTTTTTTTGTATGCTTACCCTCCCCTACCATTAATCCCGAAATTTCTTCAGAAAACTCGCAGGCTGGGGAGCTCCGTCATCCTCATTGCCCCATTCTGGCATCGCCATGTCTGGTTCCCTTCTCTGTGGTCTCACGTAGTGTGTCACCCCTGGACATTAGCTCTGACTCTGGATCTCGTCAGTCTGAAGCTCACCGCTTGGCTGCTCCAGTTCCCATGATAGTCAGGACACTTGGGTTGTGTTCACCGGTCAAAAAGATATTGGTTGCAGCTTATAAATCTTCTACCAGGAAGGTTTATTCCAGCAAATGGAAGCACTTTTCTCTTTGGGCATCTCAGCGGGATCTTGACCCCTTCACTGCTCTGGTCCCAGCAGTTTTAGAATTTTTAGCAAGCATCTTTCATCAAGGCGTCAGTTCTTCTATCTTCAAGGTTCAACTGGCAGCTATTTCTAACTTTCATGTAGGCAACAGTATAGCTTCTCTGGCTTCTTCTAAGCTTTTCAAGGCCTTCTTGAAAGGCACTTTTTTACTTCGGCCACCCCAATAAGGACCCAACACCTCCTTGAGATCTCAGGCTAGTTCTGCAAGCTCTGGTCTTATCCCCCTTCGAACCTGCAGCTTCAGTGGACCTACATTTCCTGTCCTGGTATACGGCTTTCTTCATTACCATTACTTCAGATAAAAGGGTTTCGGAGCTTCAGGCCTTATCAGTTAAGCCTCCTTATTTGATTTTTCATAAGGATAGGGTTTCTTTACAACTAACCCCTCCTTTTTTCCCAAATTGGCTTCAGAGTCAAACATTAATCAAGTGATTAATCTCCTGGTTTTCTTCCCAAACTTTCAGAATAAGGGGGAGTACAAACTGCACTTGTTTGAATGCCCATAGACAGGTAAATTTTTATCTGCATAGAACTAAATCTTTTCATAAGTCTGACCACTCTTTTTCTCCTATTCTAAGCCCTATTTAGGGAAGCCAGTCTCAGAAGTCACCATTGCCCATTGGATTTCCCAGTACATTTCCTTGGCATATTCAGCTAGAGGTTTAACCCCACCAGGTCGTATTAAGGTGCATTCTACTCGATCTGTGGCTACTTCAGCTGTCTTCTGGTTCAGAATTTCATTAGATGACATTTGCTCTTTGGCTACTTGGGCATCTTCGCATACTTTCATTTCTCACTACAAGTTGGACATTATATCCAGGAACAGGGCATCCTTTGGCTCTGCCATGCTCTGGAATATCCTTCCATGAGGGCCTCCCCGGTGTTAAGTAGCTAAGGACTCTGTCCCACAGGTTGAAGGACAAATGAAGACAACAACTTCAGATAAAGAAGTTATGTTGCTCTTCATTTGTCTTCAGCCATCCCTCCCTCGTTTCCCCCCTGCCTTAAGTGGGCTGTGTGATGGTCTAGCCAGAAGAGTTATAGTCACTACATTGGCATAACGTTCTTCTCCTCTTCATGTTTCTGGAGATGTAAACAACAAGATCCATAGCCTACATAGACTCTTAGCTGTTCACTCCCCTGATTTCCTCTGCCTCACAGAAATCTGGCTAAAACAAGTAACCAAAGATAATAAAATAACCCCCCACAGTACAACATCCTTAGACTGGACCGGATCTCCAGGAAAGGTGGCGGGGCAGCTGTACTATACAAGTCTACCCTAACAACAACAATTGACACCCAACAGCCACCCCAATTTGGCAATGCAGAAATTCTCATCACCAAACTAATAATAAACAAAAATAAATGCAGATACATTGTCTGCATTTATATTCCACCCGGCAAGAATGATAATACTCTAGAAAATATCTTACATTGGCTAGCTTCTAACTATCCCCAGGAAACCATTGTCTTGGGGGACTTTGCATTAATTGGAACACTCGTTCCTCTGAAACTCCCTCCACCCATTTAAACCTTCATGGGTTTACTTGGATCATTGCCACCCCCACAAGATTTAGCAAAAATAGAGTCAAAGATAGTATCCTCGATTGGATACTTAACAGCCACCCCCCAAATGTACAAGTTGGGTACATTCCCCGATGATCTAAGTTATCACTACCTTACCTATATTATTAGGCTCAAAGCAGACATTCCCTACCAGCCCACCTGCAAAATTAAACATCAGGAACTTTAACCTTGACAATTTTCAAAAAAAACTCAAAGCATGTAATTGGAATGTCTTGAAACGACTCCCATTACAAGAAGCAGTTGAGTACTTCAGTACCAAATTTCTTGCTATCCTTAACTACCATGCTCCTTACCCGTACCGTCCGTGTAAAAGCCACGGTTGCACTGTGGCTATCTAAAGAAACAAAAGACAAAATTAAACTAAGAAATAACGCCTGGGCCAGGTGGGATGTTACCAAAGCCCCTATGGACCAAGTAAGATAGCGGCAGCCAAGGAACCAGACCAAATAATCTGTCATTCTAGACAAAAAAATCACTACACCCTCCTACAACAAAAATATCAGCTAAAACCTCAAAAGTTCTGGGCTGTTAACGGTCTTTTCCACCCAGGCCATTCCGCCACTCCTACCCCATCAGCTGCCCTTGATAAATCCCCTGTTGAAATTGCAAACAGCTTCAACTCCTTCTTTACTGAAACTATCCAGTCGCTAGCTATCCATCTTACTCCATCGGACACAAACACCAGCTCTGGCACATCTAGCCCTGATCCACCCAGCACCCAACCCACCTTTACCTTTCAAACCATACCTACTAACCTGATCCGGACCTTACTCAAAAAGCTAAAACCTACTACACTAGCTGCCGACCACCTCCTAGCTGAATATCTTCAAAAAGCAGCGGATGCCATAGCACTTCCCATTTCTATTCTGATCAACAGGTCCATCTCAGAAGGATCCATCCCAGCAATATGGAAAATATCACGTTATTCCTCTTCCATAAAGGAGGAAGTTCCACAGAATTATCTAACTTTCGACCTATAGCCATTCTTTCACCACTAGCTAAAATCATGTAAAGATGCATACACAAACAAATCATGTACTTTCTTATTCAAAACGGAAAGCTCGCTGACTCTCAGTACGGCTTTAGGCCATTCCACAGTACCACCACGGCTCTTCTATCTTTCTCTGATGTCATCAATCTTCATCGTAACAACAGCAACTATCTTCAGCACTCTTCCTAGATCTCTCAAAAGCTTTCGATATGGTCAACCTTCAGCTACTGCTCAATACCCTAATAACCATTGGTTTAGACCAACACGCAATACAATGGTTTCACTCCTACCTAAATGGTGGACAGCAGGCTGTCTTATGGCAGAGCAAGCTGTCATCCCAACTTCCTCTAACCCTAGGTGTCCCACAAGGGTCCATACTAGGTCCCCTTCTTTTCTCTGTCTTTATCAATGATCTGCACACCACCATCCAAGGAACTACCTGCGAGTCCACGCTAATATGCTCACCCTCCACTCCTTCACAACTTCTAACCCTCACCCAGACCACTTTCAGCACGGTAGGAACATGGCTAGCTAATTGCCACCTGCTTCTAAATCCTAACAAAACCAAGCTACTATTTTTCTCCCCTAACCATAGAATTCCTCCTCCTTCCTTCAACACCAAATCTAGCAATGACACCATTATCTCCCCTGATGACCATACAAAGCTTCTAGGTGTAATAGTAGACAACAACCTTAAATTTGATAAACATGTCAATCAAACTGTTAAGTCCGTCAACAAAAAACTTGGCTCCCTCTACAGAGCCAAACCTTTCCTCACCCCTCTAGCTAGAGTAGCTATTGCAAGATCACACCTACTCTCTACCCTTATGTATGCCTCCCCTGTACTCCCCAACCTATCCAAAACTGATCTCAACAAATAATCAGGATGTTGCAGTCATATAACCAGATTTGCTACAGACATGACTTTTAGGATCCACCACTGCCAGAACCTTAAAGCACTGGGATGGCTAGAATATCCTTATCCTACCCTTCTACAGTTCAACCAGCTTATAGTAGTGCATAAAATACTCCCATCAACCTGATAACACCCCTGCCCTCAAAAATATACTCACCCCTCATAGTGCCCCCAGGCCATTACGCTCAGCTGATAAACTAGTGATACTGACCCAAAAATCCAAAAACTCTGCAAGTGATGCTGTATTTGCCAACTCAGCCGATAAAATCTGGAATCTACTCCCTACTACCATTACCAAGGAAACCTCACTACCCCTATTTAAAAGAGAATTTAAAAAATACCTTGCATCTCATTGGCTGTGCTCTTGTTCTAAAGTTGACTAACAACGTCACTAATACATGTCTTGCTACCCAACTTGCTGTTTAGCCAAGTGTCTATGTCTCATAGCATTTGAATGTCTAAGCGTTGTGAATTATGAGATCTGATTGTATTCTGTGTTCACATTTTCTGATACGTCTTTGCCAATCAGATGCAAGTCAGCACATTGTGTATATTGATATCTGCCTGTATTCTTTGTCTATATTTTTCTAAACATGTCTGCCTGCGTTTATCACTCAGTGATGCATGTACTGTCTCTTTTTTGGTATGTGGAGCTTTTCTCCCCGGGCCTCCGCTGAAAATGGACATATATCCAGTCGGTCTATCTTGGTCAACACATGTAAAATAAATACTGGAGAAAACTGGAAAAGGAACCAAGATATTGGGAGCAAACAACTAGAGATGGAAAGGTAACAGAGTGGGATGAGGCCAAGATGATGTTTGGACTGCAAGCTAAAGGCTGGCTTCCCTACTAGGGATTGATAGCAGAGTGTAGGCAAAGAGAAGAGCATAGGGAAAATCTTAAGTGAAATACATGCTCTGGTGGTACTTTTTAGTTGAATCTAGAACAGAAGCTGCTGTTAATAAAGGATAATTAGTAGGGCACGTAAAATATTGCATAACTATAAGAATCAATCAGAGGAGGTTAGAAAAAAATTGGGAAGGGAGACTGTAAAAGCAATTTATAAGAGAACAATGGGCAAGCATATGTATGACTTCCAAGTATGCAGAAAAGTCTAGAAGGCTTAGCATCTTTGACTGGAAGTATTTGCATAGGTATTTTATACCTCAAGCAGAGTTAAATGAATTTGTAGAAGTGCAATGAGTTGTCAGACTTATAAAAATTCCCTACAGTGTATTGTGTCAGAAGTATTGTTCTTGAGTTGGGATACAAGATTTGAATTGCATAGACATTGTAAGGCCTTAAGTTTAATTCTGGTGGCTACCAAAACAGCACTTACTAGAAAATGGACATAAAAGCCCAAACCAACTTTATTTGAAGTGTTGAGTATTGTAACAGAGAGAGAAAATAACTGGAAGTTGGATCCTTAGAAAAAGATAGAAGCAAATTACTTCGAAAAAATGCAAATTGAATGAACAATACACGCAGAATAATGTTTTTGAAAGGAGTGAGGTTTAAGGGAAGGCAGAAATTGTTTACCGTATGTAATGTTGGATTAATGATAATTATACAAAAGATTATATGTGATGTATAATGTTTGTCACTGAGAATATGTTAATATGGTTTCTGTTATTTGGTATAAATGCATGCTTGCCTGTCTGTTAAGTGACAATTCAATGAAGGTGTAACTACAGCTACAACACTGAGATGTCCTTTTATGGATTTATCAGGTACAGAATAATATGATTTGCGAATAAAGCCAACTTTTCTTAGTTACATTACCAATTATATCCTTCCCTCTCTGAGTCCCTTATTTTCTTGCCATTGGCTCTAAATATAAAACAAATGGAAAAGAGGATACCCATGCTTGAGTCCTCTGTTCAAACACACCTTACCACAGAAGAATCATCCCATTTTAATTCTTGTCTCCTGTCCTTCAATATCCTCCTAATTAACCTTATTGTGTCAAGAAATGCAAATGCTTCCATTGCCATACTCCTAAAATTCCAACTTACTCTGTCAAATGCTTTTCTGCATCAAGACCCAGCAACAACATTGGTATTTTCTTACATTCTGCTTCTCTCTGGATTATCATTGTTCTGTTAATATTGTCAAATGTTTGCTTCATCTCCACAAAACCACGTTGATCCATATCCATCATTTTTGCAAACCCTTTGGCATTGTTTTAGATGTCATGGTTTAAAATTGAAGTGACTGTGTGTGAAGCTGGGTCTGATGGGTTTTTGCCATCATTAGGTAATACATCCACCATAGCTTTCTTCCAAGATGTTGGCGGTGCCCCCCCCTGTTAAGATACTGGTAAACAAAATCTTCCAGACCTTTATCACTTTCTTCCCTCCTAACTTTCACAAGAAAGCCATCTGTTTCCTGAAGACTGATTGTACATCACTGTTTTATCTCATCCCCTCATATCTTATCTGTTAGTTGTTGAACCTCATCTACCTCGAACATTGGCATAATTAAGTCTTCCATAAATATTTTCATGTTTTCTTGATTTCCACATTCCCAGTTCTATACAAATGTAATTTCTTGTTACAGGGTCCCCAAGTCTGGCAACAACCCTTTCTTCTTTCTGCTGCCTAAGTTGTTGTGCTGAAAGTTTTTGTGATCTGTAGTTATTAAAAATACTTACTTAAAAACAGTCTTTCTAAAGTCATACATGTTATCCAGATACTCCCTTATTTTTTCTTTAGCACTCTACATTTTGTGCCTCTTCTTGTCTTCTGAGATTCCATTTATTCTGCAACTTTGTCAGCCACTCTTAAGTGATTCCTGTTACTTCTTAACATATCTCTTTTATTTCTACCCCGTTTTAAACTCCATTTTCATTTTTATCCCACTCACTAGCTATAATTTCTAAAGATAATTCGATTGGAATAATTTCCGCTACGCATACCTTAAATTCCTCTCTTTTTAACAGATAGGAGGGAAAGTGGCAGTGTCTCATTTTTATTTCATTACCTTGCATTTTTATCTTGGTTTTTATGCTGCATGATCTGAAATATTTATTGGATGTGTATGAAGGCTTTCAGTTAAATGCAAAATTTCCTGTGAAATATATGTGTCTAGTCTTGCCCTGTTATTATCCCTTGGAGAATAATATGTAAATTCTGTCAGTGTTCATACTACTAAATTCATATCTTCCATGCCAAATAGTTTCATACATTTCTTCAGAAATCTACACTTTCCCTTTCTGTCCTTCTGATACATCTCTGCTGTTGCAAGTTGCAGTCCCCACCAATTAGTTAATATTTCCTGCTGAAAGCTGATTTTTAGTAGAATGCAAATACACATCATTGCAATCATTCTCCCTTGCCAGTAGTTCCTCACTACCACAAATCTGCCATTGTTGTCTTTTTTCCTCTTCTATCACTATTGGATCCCTGTAGTAATTAGTATAATTATTCCCTTTTTCCTTTGCCCTTGATGTTCTGCTGAATATGCATCCTGAAATCCTATTTGTCAAATTCACATGCTCATTTCTTTGTTTCCTGCAGCATTTTTTAATTTAATTCAGTGCTGTTAGGTAATATGGATAATATAGCCATTATGATAAAGAACTATTGTACCAGCCTGTTACACATGACAGTTTTTTTTGTGTGTGTGGTTCCAACTTTTGTTTTACATGCACACACTAATATTTGGCAGGCTGATATGTTGTACAGTTAGTTTCTACTCGTTTCCTTTAAATGTATATCACACTTATCTCTTTTCCCCTCCCAGACTTGAAAGTAGCTTGTATGCTTTTTAAAAACATTAAAGTTTAGCTCTAAGGAAAAAAAGTGCATTGGTTGTATTTAAATTGCACACTGTTCTGTTAAATGCATGAAAGTATTGAGGCTGCTATCTCTTACTCACTTCCCATAATTTCAAACTTTATTTTTCACTTATCTGCTTTTGTCCATAGTTAAAATTATTAAAAACTGGGGACAGCAGAATGATGTTCTTCGTGTTTCACTGTTGCAGTCATTACATTTGGGTAATCTGCTTGCAGGTTGCCCTCAGTCGGCCTGATTAACAAAGTCTTGGGTCCTGCGTCGGTTGCTGTCCCTTCTTCCATGACATCAGGTCATCAGGGATATAAAACATGCAGCCGACGTCATTACATCAGTCTTTCTTGCTGTGCGGTGCCAGAAGCAGAAGCAGTTCGCAAGTGCCGGTCGGCCGACTTCTGAAATTTTCGTTTTCGAGTTTCAGAACCGAAGTCTTCAACTTAAAGCTAAGTACCCCATTGAGGAAACTTTTTCTTGCTCCTTACCAATATCAGTAAAAGTTAATAATTGCATTACTTGTGGAAAGCAAATACCTCATAAAGATTTTCATTCATACTGTATTCCTTGCCTAGGCCCTGACCACGATGTACCTTGCTGCCGGTTTTGTGCTTTATTTAATCAGCGCACTATCCGTTGTTGGTATATTTTTGCTTCTAAATATTTCAGTTCTCGGTTTAATTATCCAGAAATGTCGTCGGTTAGCCATCCGCTTACCGGGATTCCGAAAAAACGCAAAGATAAGGACAGAGACAGGCCGCCGAGGTCCAAAACTGCCGACGATGCTTCTCCTAAGTCAGTTGCCAGTTCGCCGGTACTCAGTGAGGTGCTTTCGCAGCCCCTTATACCCACTACTTCTGATTCACAGGCCTCTACTGAGACCCATTCAGAGTCCGGTATACCACAAGATACTTCAACTATGGAACCTGCGGATGTCTCTACCTTGGATGGATCCGGAGCCGCTGTGCAGGCACCGGCTTCTGAGGGTGTATTCAGGCCTACAGACTTGCATATTAAATCGACACCTCCTTCATTACTAAGGTCTAAATCTCGATCCATGTCTAAAAAACCGACGCCCAGGCCACATGCTCAGGAACAAACAAATGATTAAAATGGCTGAAGGTCTAATAACTCTAATCAGGGGTAGTTAACCATCCCCCCTCTAAGAGGCCTAGGGTTGAGCTTGATTATGAATCTTCTGATCAGGATACTGTTTCTTCTGACTCTTCTGATGACCTGGATTTGTCCATACTTACTTATGAGGATTCTGATGCAGAGAATTCTATTCCCTCTGCTTCCCCTCCTGAGGATTTTTCTTTTGGGGAAACTTTGCATACTTTAAGGGAGCATTTCCACTGGGAAAGCGAGGAATTTTCTAATTCAGAAAAGAGGCTTAGGGATTTCCTTCTCTCTCAGCATAGGCCTTTGGCTATACCTCTTGTATTAGACATTGTTGATGATGTGTTCTCAGAATCCAGTTTGGCCCCTGATTCCCTGCCTCCTGCTCCTAGTAAACCTGACAGATACTACAGGGTTCTTGAGCCCACAAGTTCCTTTTCAAAAATCCTGTAGCAGATCCAGAGGCTGTTTTTGAGGGACCCCAAGGGCATTAAGGCTTCTGCTGCTAAAAATCCTACCCCTTCTGATAGAGATCCAGGACGCTGGATAGATGGGGTAAAAAGGTTTATACTTCTGCAACCTTGGCAGTCAGAGCTTTAAACTGCCAATTTCATATGTTAAAATATCAACAGCATATTATTGGACTGCTTAAACAGAAAATGATGTTGATTCCTGACTGTGTGGAAAATAAAGATTTACAGGACTTAATGCATTCTGCTGAACAAGTTGGAAAACATACTTTGCAATGTGGATTTGATTCTTTAGAGGCCTCTTACAAGGCTGCTGTTACTGGGTTTGTGCTTAGAAGGCATGCTTGGCTTAAGGAGTTATCTTTGCCTGATCATGTTAAAGCTAAATTGTTGGATGCTCCTTTAGATCAGGACCGCCTGTTTGGCAACAAGGCTGAAGAAGTTCTTAAAAAGATGGAAGATAAAGCTAAATATATGCAAACTGTTAAAGATTTTTACAAGTGCAACCTCCGAGATTTAGTAGGCACTGGCCTACTAAGAATTGGTCCTTTCCAGTCCCTTCCAGGTCCTCTCAAGCCAAACCCAGATACAGCAAAAACCCCATGTTTCAGTCCCAGGGGAACTCTCAGAACTAAGCAGTGGGAGGCCTCCACTTCCAAATCTGGAAATAACAAGACACACCCCTGTGGTAAACAGCCTCAATGACTTCCTTTTGAAATTCCCAAGCACTTATCCTTTGACTGCTCCTTTGGGGGGAAAGATTACGCTTCATGCAAAGAACTGTGAACTCATAACCCAGGACAAATGGGTTTTAAATATAGTGTCCCAGGGATACAGATTTCATTTTCGCACATTGCCAACACCAAATGGGTGGCCAGACCTGCCCCCAAATCAGTGTACAGAGGCTCAAAAACAAGTACTGCCCCTCTTAAGCATGGTGGCTATCCAACTGGTGCCAGAAGAGGAAAAGGGACAAGGTTTCTACACCAGAATTATCTTGGTACCCAGAAAAGACAAATCATGGCATCCAATCCTGGACCTGTCTACTTTAAACACCTTTCTGGAGATTCCAAAATTCAAGATGTTGACTCTTCACCAATGACTTCCTATGCCAGGCAAAGATGCCTGGTTGGCAACACTAGATTTAAAAGAAGCATACCTGCACATCCCAAGCAGGGAATCTTGCAGAAGATACCTATGCTTCAAAGCAGGCTACATGCATTATCAGTTCTCTGCACTGCCCTTTGGCTTGTCTTCTGCGCCCAGGGTATGCACAAAGTGCCTGGCTCCAGTTATTGCATTTTGTAGGCAAAGAAGTATTCAAATATACAAATACCGGGACGATTGTCTAATTCAGGCAGAAAACCAGGGCATACTTTTAAATAATCTGGTGTTTGTAAAAAGGGTTCTATCTTGTCTGGGGTACACAATAAACGAAAAGAAATCACAACTGGTACCCTGTCAACAAATTACATTCCTGGGTGCAAGCTTGAATACAACTGCCCAGATGGCTTATTCACGCCAGACAAGCAAATTCATTTGGTAACCTACTTCAAACAAGTGGCCACAAAAACCATGCTATCTGCAAGACAAATACTGCAAGCCTTGGGGTTCATGGCCTCCTGCATTCTTCTAATTCCAGATGCAAGACTGCATATGAGGAAACTACAGTGGTATCTAAAAAGTTTATGGAATCAACATTCTCACAGCCTGGAAACAATGATTCCTATCATACCTTGCCTATGCCTGGAGTTCCTGTGGTGGGCAGAGGCCTGCCACCAAAACAAGGGACTACCATTCACACTACTCCATGCTGCCCAAACCCTAACTACAGATGCATCAGACTATGCATGGGGGGCTCACTTGGCAGGGAAGTGCATTCAGGGAAAATGAAACCCAAATCAAATGCACCTACATATCAGTCAAAAAGAAATGTTAGCTGTACAGAATGCTCTGACAGCCTTCAAGGACTACATTCTTCCAGGACAACTAATGGTAAAGATGGGCAACACCATGGTTATGTGGTACATAAGCAGGGGGGTGCACATTCCTACCCCCTCTGCAGACTAGCCATGGCATTGTGGAACACAGCCTTGAGCTACCAAGTGCACCTACAAGCTCAATTCCAGCCAGGAAAATTGAATACACTAGCAGACGGACTAAGCAGAAACCTCATGGATCCACACAAGTGTAAACTGGAACCAAGGTTTTTCAACATGTTGACAAGCGAATGGGGAAGCCCAGACATAGATCTATTTGCCTCCCCTCAGAACTACCAGTTGGACAAGTTTTGCACAAGGACTCCCCACAAGCAGGCCTGGAAGGTGGATGCCCTGTCCTTCAGCTGGAAAAACCTATCTGTCTATGCCATCCCCCGCTACCTCTGCTCTCCAAAGTTCTAGTAAAAGTCAAACAGGACAAACCAAGGATGATCTTGATTGCTCCAGACTGGCCGCTCCAACACTTGTTCCCCCTCCTGCGCAGTGTGTCGCAGTTATCTCCATGGCACCTTCCTCAGACTCCTTCCCTGCTGTCTCAACAGGAGAACCACATTCTGCACCCTCAGCTTCCAACATTAAACCTTGTAGCCTGGCTAATCACTTAAATTCACCCCTTTCACTCCTCAGCAAACCTGTGATGGATGTCATCTTAGAGGCAAGGAGACCTAGTACTAGAAAATCTTATGCTGAAAAATGGAAGATTCTGTGCCTGGAACCAATCTAAAGGGATGAGCACAGCAGCGCCCAGTGTACCTCAGATTTTGCAATACTTAACTGAGATGCTTCACAAGGGCCTATCCTTTTCTTCCATTAAAATCCACGCCTCAGCCATTTCAGTTCATTATAACACAGAGCCTACCTCAGAGGGGCCAAAAACTTGAGACCACCCAGGAGAGCTCCAACCCCTGCCTGGGGCCTTAACTTTGTATTGGAGAAACTCACTCTACCTCCTTTTGAGCCAGCTGCTACTGCAGACTTAAAATTTCTTTCTTGGAAAACAGCTTTCCTTTTAGCAATCACTTCAGCTAGAAGGATATTTAAATTACAGGCTCTTATGGCAGTGGAGCCTTTCATCATCTCTCGTGCGGACAGGGTGTCACTCAGGACCAATCCATCCTTCATGTCCAAAGTAGTATCCAGTGTGGCTCTTAATCAGTCCATTCATTTGCCAGCCTTCTTTCCCAATTCACAGAACAAAGGGGAACGGATTCTGCATTCCTTGGATGTGCACAGATAGCTTAGATTCTATTTGGACAGGACTAAATCTTGAAGAAAATCGGAACAACTGCTGGTAGCATTTGCTGCAGGAGCAGAGGGGAAGGCTGTTTCAAAACAAACCATTTCTAAATGGATAAGCCATCATTGCATTCATTTCTGCTGGAAAACTTATCTCCCAGGGGATCAGATCTCACTCCACCAGGGCTACATCTACTTCTGCAGCCTTTCTCAGAGGTGTTCCTACCAGGGATATTCTAGAAGCTAATAAAAGTCAAAAACAATCCAAAACGTACCAAGAAAAATGTCCAAAAGCATCCAAGACGAAAGTAGGAACTCAACAGCAAAAGTTAATCTGTTTATTCGATGAACCAAATATCAAGTAAAGAAAAATCCACATTAATGCTCTTAACAAACAAATTGCGTTTTCGTCTTTACCAAGAATGACTTCATCAGATAGTAGTCCAATTAATTAATTAAGTCATTAAATAGTAGGACATTTTCAAACAATACCCTATCAGTCAAAAAGCATCAATAGGTAACCAATCCCAATGCTGCCACTCATAAATATTAAAATACATGAATGTAGTCAGATTTAATAGTATTCAATTGTAAATCAATATACTTTATATTATTAAATTGCTAAAATAAATATGATAAAATATTTCATAGTTTTTAAAACTGATATATAATTCTTTATTATGAACTTTATTTAATATAGAATCTCGTTTAAAAACACATAAAATAAATAAATTTATAGAGTGTTTGACCTGTTACTAGTTATGGTCATTTCTTCAAGTAAGCAAATACTGCCATCTATTGACCATTATAAATATTGCAAGCTGAGAATAATTTATTAGATATCTGCAGCTCTCAACTTTAATACTGGGGTTAAGGAAATACTATCATTTAATCCAGGTTTTTTTGTGGCATTTAATTTGATTTGCCACCATAACTCCCTATACCCCACCCATTCCTCCCATAAACCTCCTCTTAATTCTTTTTTCACTTGTTCAATAACAAAAAAATTAAATTTTCCCCCTTCACATTCTTTTGTGTGCCTATATAATGCATTGGTGTCCTTAGCCTTAGAAATTTCATACATGTGTTCATATATTCTTCTCCTCAGGACTCGTTCCGTCTTCCCTACATAAAATTAACTGCATTTTTTACATAAAACTATATATATTACTCCTTTTGTCTCACAGTTGTGGTAACCGTTACTTTTTATAGTTTTGCCTCTACTAGGGATAATAATTTCACTGGCATTAATCATGTATTCACATTGATTACAGTGACCACACTTGAAACTCCCTTTCCTTTTTTGTCCATCTATCCCATAACCAATATTAGTATGTTTACTATGAGATTCTAAAATTCTTTTGATGTTCCTAGAATTTCTATATACTATTTTGGGTACCAACTTGTTTACACTTACTATATCAGATAAACCGGAAAATTTGGCCCATTCATTTCGAAATATCTCACTTAGTCTTGTATTGGACATATTATATTCCATGGTTAAAGCCTGTTCATAGTTAGTTTCAATTTCAATGTCAGAAGTGATGTTGTTTATGATGGTATTGACAGATTTTTGACCTTTTATCGGCTGAAATTTGGTGTCTCTACCTAATTCCACCTCTGTTCTAAATTTCATCACAAATTCTTTAGGATACCCCCTTTCCTCAAACATTTTGCCAAGTAGGTTACATTCTGTAATAAAATCTTCACTTTAACCATGGATAATAATATCCAATACAAGACTAAGTGAAAAAAGAAAGGGGAGTTCAAGTGTGGTCAGATATTATAGTAGAGAGGCAAAACTATAAAAGTAGCAGTTACCACAACTGTGAGACAAAAGGAGTAATATATATAGTTTATGTGAGAGAGAAAAGATATATTTACATGTATGAAATTTACAAACATAAGGACACATAGATTATAGGCACACACAAGAATGTGAAGGGAAAAAAATTTATTGAATATTTGACAAAGAAAAAAAGAATTATTAAGAGGAGGTTTATGGAGGAAATGGGTGGTTATGGTGGCAAATCAAATTAAAAAATACAAAAAAAAAAACCTGGAAAAAATGATAGTAAACTTAACCCCAGTATTAAAGTGAGAGCTGCAGATATCTAATAAATTATTCTCAGCTTGCAATATTTATAATGGTCAATAGATGGTGGTAGTATTTACTTACTTGAGAAATGACCATAACTAGTAACAGGTCAATTATTTTTTTTAACCTAGATTCTATATTAAATAAAATCATATTTTTTTATTTTATAATATAATAATATATATTGATTTATTGAAAATTGAATATCTGACTACATTCATGTATTTTTAATATATTTTATGAGTGGCATTGGGATTTGGTTACCTTTTGATGCTTTTGACTGATAGGGTATTGTTTGAAAATGTCCTACTATTTAAAGGCATTATCATTTGCCAATTTTCTCTAAATCCAGAGCTGGCTTCCTCCTCCCAACCATAGATTTGGGAATCTACCCAGATGTAATGACTGCAACAGTGAAAACCATAAATGTAGTTGTTCGAATGTATTCACTGTTGCAGTCCGGGTTACCCTCCCTCCAACCTCCTAACTTCTTCTGGCTATACCTCTACTTTCCTTTACTATGCTTAAAAGCCTTTTTGGTGTATTTGCTTTTCGTTGGAGATATAACTTTGTGTTTTTATGTTTATTTGTTCCCCATTGGGGGGAATCTGACATCTGGGGCAAGAAACATGGAAGGGGCAACAGCCTTGGGACCCAAGACTTTGTTAATCAGGCGCAGATTACCCAAATGTAATGACTGCAACAGTGAATATACTAGAACATCTACATTTATGGTAGGTGTACACAACTGTACTTTCCAGTGAATGATTATTCCGTGGCAGAAGAAGGATAAGTTTATCCCTGTAATTGTGGGATTTCAAGACACAGGTGTGAGATTCAATTTCCCATATCTAGAGTATTTTCCTGATGGATCAGAGATATCTTTTGATAAAGAGTTGCTTAATGAGGGAATAAAGTTTGCCCAGTAAAGAGCGAGCCAGCAAGCTGAAGAGGACTCTGCTTCTCTTCCTTTTAACAATAACAAAGACCATAAAGAGGACTTGCCACTGAAACCTTTTCCATTGTTCCAGAGGAAAATGATTGAGTCATGGAAAAATGCCCAGGAGCTCAGTAGAAAAATCAGGAGTACATTGCACTTGAACCAGAGACTTTTGTTGAATGGTCAGGTGATGATGATGAAGACAAATAATAATGTAACATTTGGAAATGGAAGGATTGTAAATTGTCATTTCCATAAGACGCAGTTTAGACTTGAGAATTGTGCTTCAGCAAAAAGAAGAGGACAAGAAGACTGGAAGTTTGTTGACCATAGTAAATTTGTGGGAGGACACTGTAAAGCTTAATTCTTACTTTTTCATGGTGGTGAAGGGACTGAAGATGTAACTGTGATCCTTCAATAGGGTATGTCCCAAACAAATAGCTGATCTGAAAACCATGGATTAAAACTAAATGCTGTGAAATGTATAATTGTATTCTTCAGCAAACATGATCCTTTTTGTAACTATGACTTTGACAACACACCCATGGAAATTAATCCAATTGTCAAGTGTCTGGGAACCTATGTTGGCAACAGATTGTCCTTTGATCACCATATATATCCACTTTTTTATGAAAATCCTTTTTAATTGCGCAACTTATAAATAAAGCTATGGCTTTGAGGTCTAAGGATGTAATCATTCCATTGTGCTGAGCACTCATTAGACCAGTCGAGTATAATACCCCTTTCAGTATGTACATGTCCAAACACTCATCATAACTTGAGCAACCACCATGCTTCATCACTAAGAAAATCAATGCCCTAAATTACAAAAAACAAGGTAGACCATCTCAAAGCTGTATGCCTCTTTTCACTACCATGCAAGCTACTGAGAGATGATCTCTGTCACTAGAAGTATCTTGACAAACCCTCACCTATCATACCTGTTACAGATTCACCAAGTTCAATGGTGGTGTAAACACCCACTCAAGTAATCTCAGTCTCTTCTGCAATATAAGTAAAATGTGATGGAGGGAATGGTATGTATCTCAGAGAATTCCACTTCTGTGAAAGTATATTCTATTCCACATTAAGCAAAGTATTTCTCTTACTCAAGCAAATATAAGTTGGACAAATGTATTAGTAACCATAAATTCACCCATGGTTTAGCACCGTTGTCTTTCATAGATGGGGCAATATGTAAATTTCCCAACATATCTTTGATCTGACCATCAAAGCAATATTTGTATACAAAATATAAGGGTTAAAAACTACTGTGGGTATGGAGGGCTAGTTTATTAAGATGCTCACAGATCAATAAGTAGCCTAGTCAGTTCCTATGAGCAGTAAGTAAAAAAAGTTTTTGTTCTTAGTCATTTATGCATAATACATTTCATGAAGTAAATTGTATGTTAGTTGTAAGTTGTAAAGCAGGTCTGTAAACTGTGCAGAAGTATTTTAAATGACTGTTTTTTATGGCAGTGATATTAAAGTAAAAAAAAGTACTTTTTTACTGTAATGTATCTTGGGTTTATTCTCCAGTAGCATAAAGACTGAAAGCAAGCAATATAATGTTGTGATCTTGGGCTACTGGGAGTATAGAAGTGAATTGCATATCAAATATAATAATTTATTGTGTTTTATACAAGTGGGAGTATAGACTAATGTTCTTAGTTTATGTTGCACACAGGAGAGTTTTTAAGAAAACAGGTTAGAAAATGGAAAACATAAACAAGTTGTAGTTTTCTTGCATTTTAAGAGAGCCATTTCTTGCATTTGTAAAGTTATTAGCTGTTTTTTCCATCAGTTGATGTCTGCAGTTGGAGACAATGAGTCTACAGGTGCAGTTCATTAGGAAATAACTGCACAGTGTGCTTTGAGGCATTTTTATAAGGACAAAATCAGTTAATTGAAAAAATAAAGTGTGATATTGAGGAAAGTGAATACTTTTGTAAGTAGTTGAATCCCCAACAGCCTTAGGGCTCCAGTGATATTTAAATAAGCTAAATAGTGCACTGTTATGTTTAAAGGTAGCCTATGTACTTTTTCTTAAGGCTGAAAATTCATTAAATGTGAGCATGCAGGCTGTTTTTAACATCCTGGGAGGGAACTCTGTGTAAAAGGAAACACAGGCAGTGACACACACTTCCAGTGTGATTAAACCTAATTTTAGAATAGGTAAAATCTGTGAATGTAGCCATTTGGGGCAACTTCCCCTATATTGAAGGGTGGCTTCTGTTTCTGGAAAGTGTATATAGTTTGTCTCATTTTCTGTGATTTAAAAGGAGTTGGCGTTTTGAAAATGTATGTAGATTTTATTTTCTTGAATGTTTTTATTGATGGTAAAAGTATGGGGAAATTTGACATGGGTTCAGATAGAGACGAGACACAGCAAGTACATAAAAAATAAATCTACCACTCAGTATGTGCATGTAAGTTGCAAGCATACATTCAAAAGAACTGTCATGCAGAATATGTGAACGTAGTAATGTAATGTGCGCCTTAGCAATTTTATCATGGAATGCAAGTGGCATTGCATGTGTAGACAAAAAAGCAAGAGGACTGAATTACATTAAGAAGTGTAAGGTGCAAACAACAATGTTACAGCAGACACATATGAATAGAAATGAGGAATTTGGCAAAGAAAGGATTTCAGAATGGATACTGAATTGAGCATCAGGGAAAAGTAAAAGGTAACTATACTGATTGCAAGAAGGGCAAAACTCTGCGAACAACAACAAATGAAAATTTCCATTTCATTTCCATAGCTGATACAAGGAGACATTATTGCTTAGTACTATTATATAAACTGACTTCTAGTTAGTGCCAGAGCAACATTAAACATTACAATCTAATGTTTAAATTGTTAAACTGTGGATACTGCTATCTCCAAGCCACACAAATGCATCCAAGAACAATAGATTATCTAATGTGGACACAGCCTCTATACCAGAAAGTTGCTAGACAAAAAAACAAAACAAAACAAATTGATACATCTAATCCACTTAGGTAAAGGTAAGAATTGCATACACAAGTGCAAACTAAAAACATTTTATTGTTTAATGGAAAGCGCTTTCGTCCAAAACCAGTTTGAAACTCCATCAAGACAAATAAACAGCAAAGCACCAGTTTAAAAAGCTCGGCATTGATATCACATGACACACATCCAATAATGCTGCCAGTTCAAACCCTCCCACTTTTACTTCGCTAATATTCATTCACAGACATTCTTAATAGTAAATAAATAGTGTAAGCAAAACCTAAATTATCAATATTCATTAAAATATCGTATAAATTGCATATAAAAACAAAGATGAGCATAACATTAAGCACTAATGGCTTCATTGGAAAGGTGCTTTACCTCAGTAAAGCCTTCAGTCTCAAAATACAGTTAACTGATGTTACTTCATTCAGTCCTGGCCAAGAATCAGCTTGTAGTAAAACTTGCCAGATTAATTATTTTTGTTCTAAAAATTATGATGTTGGTTGCCCCCCAGATAATAATCTTAACATTGTCAATCACCATGTATTTATACATACGCCCATTATTATTTGCTACATGTTTAGATAGTACTTTATTCATTTTTTTTTCTTTTTTTATTGAATATTTATGTTCATAAATATGTTGTTTAAGTTGCCATCCTGTTTTGCCCACATAAAAACAAGGGCAATTTTGTCAAGATGCTAAATACACCACATCTTTAGACTCACAGTTAAAAACACCTTTTAGTCTGGGATGCACAAGCTATTGCAGTTCTTTGTGCCGGTCCCAAGCCCGGATAAATGAGAGTGTTACGTCAGGAAGGGAGGGCATCCGGTGTCAAACCTCTGCCAAATGACATATGCGGACAACAATACAGATTTCCATACCAGATCGGTCGAGGCCCGGGTTAACGACCACCACCAGTACTGTTAGCCAACAGGGTGCTGGCAGAAATTGGGCTACTGTTGGCCAAAGGAGAAGAGGAGGGGGAAGGCATGCCCGAAGTCAGGAAGAGGGGAGGAAGATTAGGAGTGTAGTAGTGAGGGTAGGAACTTTGAATGTTGGCAGTATGATTGGTATAGGGAGATAGAGAGCTGATATGATGGAGAAAGGGAAGGTTGATATATTGTGCGTGCAAGAGACCAGATGGAAGGGGAGTAAGCCCAGGTGTATAGGAGGCAGGTTCAAATTGATCTGTCATGGTGTGGATGGCAAGAGGAATGGGGTTGGGGTTATCCTGAAGGAACAGTATGCCAAGAGTGTTTTGGAGGTGAAAAGTGTGTTGGATAGAGTGATGTTTATGAAGCTGGAAATTGATGATGTAATGATGAATGTTAGTGATTAGCCAGGCTACAAGGTTTAATGTTAGTTGGGTGTGCGATGGATGAGAAAGAAAAATTTTGGAATGAGTTGGATGAAGTGTTGGTGAGTGTACCCAAGGGTGAGAGACTGGTGATTGGAGCGGATGTCAATGGGCATGTTGGTGAAGTGAACAGAGGGGATGAGGAAGTGATGTAAGGTATGGTGTTAAGGAGAGGAATGCAAAAAGTCAGATGATAGTGGATTTTGCAAAAAGGATGGACATGGCTGTGGTGAATATGTATTTTAAGAAGAGGGAGGAGCATAGGTTCATGTGCAAGAGTGGAGGAAGATGCACAGAGGTGGATTATATCCTATGCAGGTGGGCCAGTTGTAGTTTGGAGACTGTAAAGTGGTGACAGGGGAAAGTGTAGTTAGGCAGCATAGAATGGTGGTCTGTAGGATGACATTGGTGATCAAGAAGACAGAGGAGTGTGAGAGCAGTCCCAGGGATTAAATGGTGAAAGTTAAAAAAAGGTGATTGTGAGGTGGAGTTCAGTGAAGAGTTAAAACAGGCACTGGGGGCAGTCAAGAGTTACCGAATAGCTGGGCAACTACAACAGAGCTGGTAAAGGAAACAGCTAGAAAGGTGCTTGGTATGACATCTGGACAGAGGAAGGAGATCGAGACCTGGTGGTGGAATGAGGAATTACAGGAGAGTATACAGAGGAAAAGGCTGGCGAATAAAAAGTGAGATTATCAAAGAGATGAAGAAAGTTGATAGGAGTATAAGGATATGAGGTGCATGGCAGAGAGAGAGGTGGCGAAGGTTAAGGATAAGGCATACGGAAAGTTGTATGAAAGGTTGGACACTAAAGTGGGAGAAAAGGATCTGTACTGCTTAGCTAGACAGAGGGACTGAGCTGGGAAAGATGTGCAGCCAGGTAAGGGTGATAAAGGATAGTGAAGGAAACATACTTGCAAGCAAGGAGAGTATGTTGAGCAGATGGAAAGAATACTTCGAGGGGCTGATGAATGAAGAGAATGAGAGAGAGAGAGAGAGAGAAGGTTGGATGATGTGAGGATAGTGAATCAGGAAGTGAAACAGATTAGCAAGGAGGAAGTAAGGACAGCTATGAAGAGAATGAAGACTGGACAGGCTGTTGGCCTAGATGACATATCAATGGAAGCATGGAGGTGCTTAGGGGAAATGGCAGTGAAGTTTTTAACCAGATTGTTTAATGAAATCTTGGAAAGTCAGAGGATGCCTGAGGAGTGGAGAAAAATTATTTTGGTAAATATCTTTAAGAATAAGGGTGATGTGCAGAGCCGTAGTAACTACAGAGGGATACAATTGATCAGTCACAGATTGACGTTATGGCAAAGAGTAGTGGAAGCTAGGTTAAGAAGGAGGGTGATAATTAATCAGCAGCAGTATAGTTTTATGCCAAGAAAGAGCACTACAGATGTGATGTCTGCTCTGAGAGTGTTGATCGAGAAATATAGAGAAGTTCAGAAGGAGTTGTATTGTGTCTTTGTGGACTTGGAGAAACAGGGTGACTAGAGAGGAGTTGTGGTATTGTATGAGGAAGTCAGGAGTGGCAGAGAAGTATGTAAGAGTGGTAAAAGATATGTATGAGGGTAGTGTGACAGTGGTGAGGTCTGCGGTGGGAGTGATGGATGTGTTTAAGGTGGAGGTGGGATTACATCAAGGATCAGCTCTGAGCCCTTTCTTATTTGCAGTGGTGATGGACATGTTGACAGATAAGATCAGATAGGTGGCCCTGTGGACTATAATGTTTGCAGATGACATTGTGATCTGTAGTGAGAGTAGGGACCAGGTTGAGGAGACCCTGGAGAGGTGGAGACGTGCTCTAGAGAGGAGAGGAATGAAGGTCAGCAGGACTAAGACAGAATATTTGTGTGTGAATGAGAGGGAGGATAGAGGAATGGTGAGAGGATAGAGGAATGGTGAGGAGGCAGGGAGTAGAAGTGGCGAAGGTGGATGAGTTTAAGTACTTGCGATCAGCAGTTCAGAGTAATGGTAAGTGTGGAATAGAGGTGAAGAAGAGAGTACAGGCAGGGTGGAATGGGTGGAGAAGAGTGTCAGGAGTGATTTTGACAGACTGGTACCAGTAAGAGTGAAAGGGAAGGTTTACAAGATGGTAGTGAGACCAGCTATGTTATATGGGTTGGAGATGGTGGCATTGACAAAAAGGCAAGAGTCAGAGCTGCACGTGGCAGAGTTAAAGATGTTAAGATTTGAACTGGATGTGACGAGGATGGACAGGATTAGGAATCAGTATATTAGAGGGTCAGCTCAGGTTGGACGGTTTGGAGACAAAGCCAGAGAGGCGAGATTGCGTTGGTTTGCGCATGTGCTGAGGAGGGATGCTGGCTATATATGGAAAAGGATGCTAAGGATGGAGCTGCCAGGTAAGAGGAAAAGAGGAAGGCCTAAAATAAGGTTTATGGATGTGGTGAGAGAGGACATGCAGGTGGTTGGTGTGACAGAGCAAATGCAGAGAACAGAAAGAAATGGAAACAGAAGATCTGCTGTAGCGACCCCTAACAGGAACAGCTGAAAAAGGAGTCATCTATATTGTTTACCTCAATCTGAAATGTGTCACCTGTCATTATTAGTTTACAATAACAACAGCACCCACATTTTTCATCCTAGCGAATATCATGTTATGAGCAGGATGTTCAAAGATATTCTTAAAATTTAAATTCCTCATAAAGACTAGTTTAGGTCCTGTAATCACCCCTCACTCTAAATTGTCTTCATTCAATATAGCTCAATTCTTACTTAATATTTTTCTAATTTGATACACCTCAGTACAAAAGGTGGTAGTAAATTGGGTTTCAATTCAAGTAATGATTTCTAACATGCCAACTTGTTTGTCCATATTGACCATAATAGGCGATATTTCATAATATCTCTAGCTCTTTTATACTTTATTTCATTAACTAAATTAGGGTATCCCCTTCTGCTAAACATACTTTTCAAATTCTCACATTCATTCAAAAAATCTTCCTCTAGTGAGATCATACATGCGGCTTTCACTAACTGATCCTTGACAACAGATTTTGTTCTGATGATACAGATGCATACTAAAAAATGAAGGAATTTGTTTGAATATGTTTTCTTCCTATAAATTCTAGAAATACACTTCTTAATATTATTCTCTTTGACCAGCAAAATGTCTAAATAAGCTGTTGCATTCATGTTGGTTGTAAATGTAAATGAGAGAAAATCAGTAGTTTCATTTATATATTCAGTAAACATATCTATTTCTTCCTTTCCATAAAATAAAAATGTCAACAAGGTAGCAAGTATAGAACTGTATTTTATTTTTAATGCTCTCATCAAAGAAAATACATTTATATTCCCATAGGGCCATTACCATATTAGCAAAGGTTGCTCCTTAAGGTGAGCCCATTGATACTCTATTTTTTTGCAAGTAATATTCGTCTTCAAAAAACAAAGATTTATTTTTTAATGTAATTTCCAGTAATTCCTCATACACATTTATAAGGTCTTGAGGTATTTCCTTTAAACTCAAGAGTCACCCATTCAACGCCCATGTTATGTGGTATAGATGTGTATAAATCTTTCACATCAATCGTGAAAAATATGTCATGTTGGAACTCCAGAGATTTAATCCTTTCTAAAAAAGACCATGAGTCATTACAAATTTGTGTTTCCCCCTTAAAAACCTCCTTAAATTTGGAGTCCAAAAATTTTGTACAAGCATAGGTCACTGATTGTCTGCCATCCACTATGGGACCCATTGGGGGATTTTCTAGGTTCTTTTGAATCTTTGGAATCCCGTAAATAACTGGGGTCAAAGGGGCAACCATGTTCAAGTAATTATACATTTCAGTATCTGTCCTTCTTTCAATAAACATGTCCTCTAATTGTGAATGTACACATCTATATGCCCCATTAAACTCATTCTTTGAAACTGAAATGTAAGTGCTTGTGTTCAGTATGTCTTTCATTCTAAGAATATAATCTGAAGTATCCATTATAACAAGCCATCCCCCTTATCTGGTATCATTAAACGAATGTTCATTTGTTGCAGGAATTCTAGATTTAAACAGTCTTGCTCACTTAGATTATCATGTGAAGTTCCAACATGATGATATATTTCTCACGACTGATGTGAACGATTTATATACATCTATACCACAGGACATAGGTGTTAAATGGGTGACCACGTTCTTGAGATTAAAGCAAACACCCCAGGACCTCATTAATTTGTGTGAGGAATTGTTGGAAATTGCATTAAAAAAATAATTTCTTGTTTTTTAATCACCAATATTACAGGAAAAACTTTGCTAATATGGTAGTGGCCCTATGGGAATATAAATTTATTTTCCTTGATGAGAGCATTACAAATAAAATATGGTTCTGTACTCATTAACCTTGGTGACATTTTTATTTTATGGAAAGGTAGAAGGAAAGAAATAGATACGTTTATTGAATATATCAGTAAAACTACTGATTTTCACTCATTTACAACCAACATGAATGTAATAGCTTATTTAGATATTTTGTTGGTCAAAGAGAATAATATTAATACGTTTATTTCTAGAATTTGCAGAAAGAAAACATATTCAAATAACTTCCTTAATCTTTTTAGTATGCATCAGTATCACCAGAAAGGATCTGTCGTCAAGGGTCAGCTAATGAGAGCTGCACATATGGTCTCACTAGAGGAAGATTTTTTGAATAAATGTGAGAATTTGAAAAGTATGTTTAGTAGAAGGGGATACTCTTAAGATCCTTTTGAACAATTTAGTTGATGAAATAAAGGATAAAAGCGCTAGAGGTATTATGAAACCTGTTTTGTCCACGAATTAAGTATTGCCTATTATGATCAACATGGACAAACAAGCAGGCCCTTTAGAAATCAATGCTAAATTGAAACCCAATTTATGGCCACCTTTTGTACTGAGGTGTATCAAATTAGAAGACTAATAAATAAGAATTGGGCTATATTGAATGAAGACAATTTAATTAGAGCGAGGGTTGGTACAGAACCTAAACTAGTCTTTAGGAAGAATGTGAATTTTAAGAATGTCTTTGAATATCCTACTTATAATAACACAAGATCAGCTGGGATGAAAAAAAATGTGGATGCTGTCAGTATTGTGAACTAATAATTAGGATTAGGGGTAAACAAAACAGATTCAAAGTTGTTTTAACTGCGAGTCTAAACTGTGGTGTATTTAGCATTTTGCCAAAATTGCCCTTGTTTTTCTGTGGGCAAAACAGACCTGAAACTTAAATAACATATTTATGAACATGAGTATTCAGTAAAAAAGGAAAAAATTACTAATGCACTATTTAAACGTAACAAATAGTAATGGGTACATTTAAATACATGGTGATTGATAACACTGAGATTAGTATTGGGGGGGATCAAAATCATTATTTTTAGAATGAAAATAATTAATTTGGCAAGTTTTACTATAAGCTGATTCTTGACCAGGAGTGAATGAAGTGACATCAGTTGATTGTATTTTGAGACTGAAGGCTTTCCTGAGGTAAAGCACCTTTTCAATGAAGTCATTGGTGCTTAACGTTATGTTTAGCTTTGGTTTTATATGTAATTTACATGATATTATTTTAATGAATCTTGATAACTTAGGTTTTGCTGACACTAGTATTTATTTAGAATTAGGAATGTTTGTGAATGAATATTAGTGAAGTAAAAGTGGGAGGGTTTGAACTGGCAGCATTATTGGATTTGAGTCATGTGATATGAATGCCGGGCTTTTTAAACTGGTGCTTTGCTGTTTATTTGTCTGATTAAGTTCAAATTGGCTTTGGTCGAAAGCGCTTACCATATAACAATAAAAAGTTTTCAGTTTTTACTTGTGTATGCAGTTCCTACCTTTGCCTAAGTGGATTGAAGTTACTAGAGAATTTAGGAGTAGGGTATTAATGTGGTTCAAAAAGAGTGGACAGAAATGTGGAAGGATCTGTTAAGTTCCGTGTAAAAATGAGACATACTACTATGTAATACTACATCACTAAAAGCGCTCTGATTATACTACTGTACACATCATTGTAGTCTTTACTGTATGTGTACTTATTGCGTTCTGTGTAAATATCTGTCAGTGTAACCTAATTGTATGCACAATGCTTATTTCAACTGTAAGAGCTCATTCAGCTGCATCCTTAATATATTTGAAGCAATGCCAGAAAACTTTCAACTGTACCCTTGAAGATCATGTGCATCACAAAGACTGACATACCAGAGAGTCTTCCATCACCCCAGCCCACCCCATATGTAGTTGATCCTATAGGGTAATTTGAATTAACTGCTAAAAAAATTATTTTATTACAAAGAGTTATTCCTTATGTGGAAAATGTACTGTTTCCCCGCACTGCTTGCATATACCCCCATTGATCTATGTCATCATACCTAGCATGTTAATGATATAAGGACACGGGTGCAGGTAATTAAACTTTCTCCTGTGTTCCTTACAAACACTTAAATAGAAAAGAAAAAAAATCAAAAAACGGGCACACAGGTAGTCCTAAATATTAAGGAATACAAATTGTATTCATTAAATATAAATGCTGTCCAGGTACCCAGATTGCAGCCATATTTTTACCTCATTGCATGCACTTCCTTCATGGCTTCATAGCCACAACAGAAGTGCAAAAAGTAAAAAAATAAATAAAAAATCATTATAATGCACCCATTTCCCCCTAACATTGTAACAGTACACATGTCTTGCATAAGGGAACTGGTATGTAATTGCCTAAAAAATGTGAAACTGGGAAAAAGTGGAATTGGAGTGTAGTTATTCTGTAGAACCCAAGACAGGAGGTTTCCACCAGTTACTTCACATCAGCCAGTAATGGCGGTCACATTCATATGTCAGGAAGAGTGTGAGGACTGGCAGTGAATTTGCATTTTTTTTCATAGTAAATCATTGCTTTATGTGAAATTAGCAGCAGAACAGGCTCTAGCTACCAGTTAGGGTCTTGAAAAAGGTGAAACAGAATGCAGATTCTGTGTTCCATTTTGCCACAATCCACCTTATCTTTACGGTATATATGACAGTTATGTCTAGCTTAAGAGTGCAATAGAAAGAAGCTGTGAGATTTAAGCAATATAATGGTGAAGCTAATTGCTCAAGGAATATATAATATTGATGTCTGATGTACTAATACAAAAGTGTATTGTCAGTGCCACTTGGATTGGGTTGTGGCTGAAAAGGCTCCATGGAGCAGTCCACCTGCGTGGTTAACAAATTTAAAATAAGTAAATAACCACAGACATTATGGAAGTCAGGGTATTCTCTCAATATTTCTCATTTTTTTTGTGTGTTTGTCCTTTATTTCTGCAGGAAAGAAGTTGATTGGTTTGATTGCCCAGAATATATTCACGAGGAAAATGGCTGCCACTTCAATTCATCCTATTCTAATGTTTGGACTCCATATTGTGTTAAATTGCTTTCAAAAGAGGATGTTGAATATGACCAGTCTTGCTTCAGTGTGGATGAAATTGGTAGGTCCTCCAAAATAAGAGTATATTAGTATTGATATTCTGTTACTTTTTCTTCAAACATTATTGAACATGAAAGTAAGTTAGCATGAGCTTCAATGTGTTTTTATTTATTAATCACAGGAAAACATTTAAGTGTACTTGTTCTTCAAGGTGTAATAGTATCCTACTAGAAAATAAAACTGTATTGGTGCATACATGCATGCAGTGGTTTTAACTCATCTGAACCCAAACAATGCATTATTGTGCTGCCTTCTCAAGAATAAACTCAGTTGGCCATGTTTTAATGCTTGTATGCAGGGATTGCAGGCTAAATTTGTCTGTCTTGGATTTACACTGTTACTGCAAGGCATGAACATCTGCAGGCAGCACTATATCTAAGGTGCATTGGATTATCTGTTAACAAGGTGTGAATGCTGCAGTTTGTGCCTTAAGTCCAAATCTGCAAGACCAGCAAATTTGTACAGTGCTGCTTTGCAAAATTCTATTTTAGAGCTTTTTATTCACTTCTTAAAAGAGTGCATAATGTATAATAGGGCTAAATGAAAAAATAAAAACATGCGACAGAAACTATAATTTTCAGTCATATGGCTTTTTGGATTTGTTCCAGCAAGTTGGAAATGTGTTAATGTAATTCCAAATCATAAAGGGAGACAACTGATAAGGTGACCAGTTGTAGACCCATTAGTTTGACTCCATTAATTGACAAGATGTATTCTTAAGCCATATTTAGTAAACATATGTATATATTGCTTTGATTGCACATGTTTTTACTGCTTATAATGTTTACATCTCAGCATTTAGTGTAGGCTTGTGTACCATGTCCATTTTTATGCTCCATGTCATGAGTAGGTCATTAGTCTTTATGATCTTAGTCATAGTTGTTTATAAGATTAATATGACATCAATTTAAGTCATACTAGGATATATGTCACATCCTGATTTGAATATTATCATACTAGTAACTTGATATGTTTTCATGCTAGATGTTTTTATAGTAGTTGTCATATAATCTGTTTTTGGTTTAACTTATAAGTATATATTTTTCATACATATTTTATTTATGTTCGTTAGAATAATTTTATGATGTTCTAATTTTTACTCGCTATGATGTAGTTATTTTGGATGAGCATGTTTTAGTCACTGTTTATAGATTATAAGCTGTTTGTAGAGTCATGTTGATAAATGTGGACTAGCACTTTAAATTTCTTTAGTGTTGGGTGCCAAAGGATTTTATATTCTAAATTGTTTTATTGGTTCAATTAAGACAATTGATTCTGATATATAAAGGCTTTGGAAATTCACAATGTTAGATCTGAAGAAGCGTGCAGGTGGCACGTGAAAGCGCTCATCTTCTATTTTTACTGCCTAATAAAAGATTGGATATTTCAGTACGGATTCCTGTTCGTTTCATGGTGATTTCAACAGTTTCTTGTTTCAGCTTGATTCTTTCTTCGTTTGACTGTTGATTCCTTGGGAGGCTCGTGGTATTTTTTAGTTTATATTAACATAATAAGAAAACAAGCAAATACACTTTTAACAATCTTCCTACTAATGAAACTGTATATAGCTTTTAAATGGCCAGATACGATAAATATCTCTTGGGAGGGTTTTAAACAAGTAGCTATACAACACCTTTTAGCTCATAAAGTAGTAATAGATAAAAGAATAAAAAACATGAAATCCAGAGAAATTTGGAAACAAACCTTTAATATCATATTAGCATAATTCATCACACAGCAACTTAGAAATACACTCTAATGGAACCGAAGAACACATACAATTTCAGATATTAAATAATAACTTGGATATTACGAATGTATATACTGCCTGTATAACTGTGGAATTAACAGTGAAAGCATCTATGTACATAGTGTAAATAGATATGTTGTATGACCTATATCCTGTGGTATTGACATCAATGTATAACATATATATATATATATATATATATATATATATATATATATATATATATATATATACGGCCATGCTGTAAGATGGTTTTTATCTGTGACATTTATTAATGTAAAAATAAAAATAAAAATTATTGGAAAAAATGTTTTTTATGAATTAGGGACATTGTCATTTTTTGCCACCAGATGGAGTGCTTACATTGTTTATGTATTTTATTTTAAATTACATTTTAAATTATGTTTGTATTTAGATATTCAAAGTTTTTATATTAGATTAACTTTTACTGAAAGTATGAATGTTTCTAGTTTCAAATGGTTTTAATGAAATTTTACTGAATGGATATGTTTTTAACATGATTATACAGTTTATTTAAGGATATTTTAATTTATTTAATTCCAGTTCTGCATCTGATGAAGTCATGTACTGAGTGACAAAAAACGCTTGTGAGTGTTTGTCAGCGTTTTATGGTCTTACTTTACTGTGTTGCCTGCTGTTTAAACATATTTTGAACTGTCCGGAATCTCCTGGCCTGGGCATTTTCTATTTAGATATATCCAAGACCTTTAACAAGATATCCCATAGCATTTACTTTCGATAAATCTGTACATTATTCATTGAGTAAAAGAAATGGTTGCAGGATAGAAATCACAGTACGAGTTAATGGATTCTTCTTAGACTAGGAAGTGATTCAAATGGGAGTCCCTCAGGGCTCTATTCAGGCCTATTCTGTTTAATGTAGTGTTTTTCAGTTTACCATCCACAGACAGTGTTTGGCAAACCAAATTTGCTGATGACAACAAATTTGGATCTGTTATAACCTGAGCCAGTGACCTTATTAAAATTAATAATTTAATTGTGGCTGCCTGACTAAAGGAATGGAGGCTCAGAATCAGTAGTGATAAATGTGGATGTTTGTATTTTGGGAAGCAAAATATGAAGCTCTTTAATTTTTGGACAGATTGATGATATAGTTAAATGGGATTATAAAGATATGGTGGGGTAGGGTAATCATTTGAAATGCTGAGGGTGAATGGCCAAAAAGCGGACTTGCGTGTACCTAGTGTAAGATGGCCATTTCTTTTAATATTCCCTTTTCTCCTTGGTATGGCAATCTTCTTGTAGTTTTAAGTTTGGGGGCTGCCACTCCCCTTTGCCAAAAAAAAATGTTTAAACGAGAACAGCTATATTTGATATTTAACCTTTTGGGTTTTTTTTAGCCAACATTCAATAGGAAGCCAGTTTGGTGGATTACAGTGTGTAATTTTAAATTTAAAACTCAAGGTTAGGTATTAAAAATTCAAGGCAATGAGAAGTAATGGATTAATTTTTAAAAATGTTATCTCTATTGATATTAATTTTATAAAAAAGTATTTATAGCTTATCTGAATATTATTATGTCGATTTGTGCATATAGTGAGGCTAGTTTACAAGCCTTAGAAGAAATATTAAGAAAGTTTACAAAGTGACTTGGTGATATCAAAAGCCTTGCATACAATTTAAGATTGGAACAGATTGATCTTAATTTTCCATGGGAAAAACATGTACTGCTTGGCTTTTAAGGTGTTATAAGAGGAGGAGTTGCAATTGTTATTTAATATTTAGATGTTGGATTCCAAATTAACATCAATAGGTGGGAGTTTTATATTTAAAATAAATAGGTATAGGATTGCTTCACAATCCTTTTTCCTAACTCAGTCAATGGTGTATTTGTGAAATAGATTTATCCTATATATATATATGCTACAGTAAGGCATTGGTGAATGTTAAGAAGGATCTAAATGCAGTCATAATATTACTACAGCCCACAGACTAATTTTTCAACCTACTAAGTGCCCAGCACTAACCAACATCCTTCAACCTTACACCCCTCAGAGAACTCGGAGATCTACTCACCAAAACCTAATCACTGTCCGCAAACCCAGTCGTCCTGCTGGTCAGCTTCTTCTATCCTTTTCCTTAGCTAAAAAATAGAATTATCTTTCTTCCTCTCTAAGGACTTGTGAAAACTTTAAAACTCAGCTACATTCCTACCCTTCCTCTAACAAGAAATGCAGCTTCACTCTCCCCACCTAGCCTAATAATCAATCCACCCCTTAAACTTCTGACTAACTCTGAGTACAAGCTAACCTAACATAAATGTACATATTGTAAATAACATAATTGTACGCATTTTAAATAACCCATCCCACCTTTTTTTTCTCTCTTTTTCTTCTAAGTCTTTATTCTCCCTCTCAATTAAGTTACCACTGCCATCCTAAATATTTAGGTACTATGTAACCAAAGAATTTATTCCTGTTCTCTAGCATGGAATGAACTTATAATTGTTTCTTCTTTACTATGATTGTATATGTAACTAAACTATGTAATGTGGAGCTTTTCTCCTCGGGCCTCCACTGAAAACGGGCTCCCTGAACCCAGTGGACCTCCCCGGTCATCAAACTGGAAATAAATAAATGATATGAGCTATGAACTAAAAGAGGTTTGGACTTGCAGGAAAGCAGCTTGACACTTTGATAGCAAAATAGCATTTTTATTTCGTTACATGATAGTGGACACTTTTTTTTTTTTCCCCCTTCTTTTTGAGAACCGGGTGGTAAATTTCAGATCTTAAGTTATTTCTTTGCACTGAATTTTTAACTGTTGCAGTGCTACAGTTTTCTGTAATAGATTATCCATTTTTTGTGAATATCAGATCATATCCTCTTTTCTGTGGATCTCTAAAAAGTCCCAGTGGAACTGTATACCTGTGAATTAGGCCATGGACTTGCATTAAAGAGGTGACTGATTCTGGTAATGGAAAATATTCTGTATCACTTTGAATGTATATAAATAGGCAGGCTACTTTGGAGGACATTCTTAATGTGTGACTGGAAGGTATAGTGATGCAAGACATGCAGTCAGAGAGCCTTACATTTTGATTCTGCTTTAGGGCCATATTGGCTCTCGGTTTTGTAACTAGTACTGTTGGTTAAGCAATTGTGCCTTACTCTTGGCACTGCAGTTTCATTTAATAATGTTTTATCTGAATCTGTTTTGTAAGCATTGGAATGCGGTTATCAGGCTGTGCAAGTTGACAGTCTGATCCTTTATACCTATATAGCTGAACAATTTGTAGTGTTGATTCCTGTTTACAGGCTTCAGTGGATTAAAATGCAAGGGTAGTTTCTTTTTAAATTTTTGATGTTCAGCTTTGCTTCAAAAGACTGCATTATCTGGTATATTTCTGGTATATTTCTGCAGTTTTAAAGACTCTTCCCTTTACTTACAGATCTGGTGAAAGTTGGCCACTTAATCATTTGCTCCTTGTGGCTCACCTCCAAGCTTCCTTAGTGTTAGATCTGTTTGAAAGGCTTCTCTTCACACCTTCTAAGGTTGGTTTTTATGTAGCCATCCATATTTCTGATGTCACTGCATTTACCACTTAAGCTTCACTTTTGGGAAACTGCACGCACACATCATCTTAGCTTCGGTCTTCTTTATTCCACAATTACATTAGGCAAAAGATTTTGTATATCGCCTTTTAGAGAGGATATATTGTTTGACTAAAACTCCATGTATCTTCATTGAGGACATCCAAAAGAATGTTGCAGCCCTGTATAAAGTGGAGATGTGTGTGCATTTATTCAAATAAACCAAAATCTCTGGGCAGTTGCAGAGTAAAATCCTTACTGTATCACCATAACACCAATGTAAATGGTCAGTAATAAGTTGTGATTCTGTCTGTATATTCACCTGCCATTTTATGAGATTACACTGCTGTGTTTTTTTTTCTGTGCACATTTCCCTCTGCCTGTCTTTCTGTCTGTTACCTGGCTGCCACTCAGCCTTTCATTCTCACCTAACTTTAGCATTCTACATCACAGTGTGAGAGGTTCTTCCCTTTCCAAAGGATATTTGCCTTACTTGTCAGCCTGTTTTATATGGTGACAGACACAGCTGAAGTAAGATTTGGTGGCCAGGCAGCCATCATGCTGTATTAGGTATATTTTTTGAATACCTTGCTGCCTGTGCTAAAATGCTCGGGTGTATAGTACACACAGTTTTGGTCCCTTAGCATTTCTTTGTACTCTGGGATTACCTTATGCATATTGTCTTCCTGTTGCCCCAGCCAAGGGGTATTTTATTTCAGGTTAGTCTGTTTGTCTGCACTGAAGGACAGTCCTGTGGTTGAAAGTTCACCGTCATCCCATATTAGGCGACTTAGCCCTCTGCCAGTCATTCATGCCTTTCCAAGTCGGATTCTGCCAGTCATTCTACCTCTCCTAGCCAGTTTCTAAGGTAGTTGATCTGCTTTTTGAACCAAGGTCATCTGTGTCACAGCTAGCGCTGAGTTATGTCCTTTGAGTTAGCAGTATTGAGTCACAGCTTGTATGTAAGATTTTTTGTATTTAAACCACCATCAAGGATTTATACTGAAGTTTGAACACATTGTGGACTTGTTGGTTACCTCACAACTCTGCATGTACCAAGTGAAAGATATGTTGATTTCAACATACTTTTTAGCAGAAACTTAGTCTTGCACTTTAAAATGGAGCTGTTGAACTATTGGTTACAATAAGATAGCACGTTTGAGTGAGCACCTGTGGTAAGAGTGATTGAATTCAGTATTACCAACATCTCTTCCGTGTCCTCTGGAAAAATCGTAATTCTCGTACGAATTTTATATCTGGCTGTATTCAGACTTTCAACATAGAACTTCCAGTTCATAGTTGTCATTCCTCAAGCCACCTTCATGATTATTTTGGTAGACAGTATAGATGCTAACTGGCATGTCGACATACTCTCAAGTTTATACAAGAAATTCTTGTGTGTTGTTCTAGGAATAAGTGCTCCTGTTTGTGGGGTTTACCAAAAATCTCATACTGATACTGCAGCTCTGCCACACAGGAGTCTCCTCATATTGATATATGGGGATAGTTGATTGACAGCTGCTTTTCTGATATTACTACTTAGGCTTTTCTGGGACCTGTTTCAGCTTCAGTATTAAGGCATTTCCTTCAAGGGGTATTCTCTTTGGTTCCATCACAGACTACCTAATTCATAGGAGCTGTTTGCACTTAGTGCTATATGACCTCTCCTTCCTGTGTCTGAACTCGAGAGTTGTTCTCCTTTGTAAATTAGGTTCCCTGTCAATCCATAATTCAAGTTTGAGGCTTTATCTGTAAGTCTGGTGTACAGTTGTCATACCTGCCCACACAGTATAGTTCATCTGTGAACTATGCTGTGTCAGTGGCTGTGCTGTTTTCAAACTGATACTTTCTCCATATCTGGATCTTTGTTGATGGCCCTAGGACTAGTAGACTAGACTAACCAACCAAGAACAAAGTTCTCTCTTCCTTCCTGGTAGTCTGAAGCAGACTCAGATAGTGAATTCCTCTTTAGAGATATGGGGAGTTGACATGTTTCAGTAGCAGACTTTTGAGCTTGTTTGAGCAATAATTCCATATTAGCTCGTTGGAGCTAAGAAGCATTTAAGCACTGCAAGTGTGAAGTCTGTTACAATTCCTGCTATCAGACTAGGAAGCCAGTTAGTTGCATGATGCTTAAATTGATGGGATAGGACTAAGTCATGTTCCTACTGCATGGAGACTCCTTTTTGATTGGTGATGGTTTTCTACTCCATCATACCCGTTGTAGATATATACAAATCCCAGTAGAGGAAAATTTGCTTTTGAGACTGACGGATGTTCAAACCTGCCTCAGACATCAGGATTCACTTAGATCAGATCAGAAGTCTGTAACGTAGCCTGGAAGCTAGATGTGTTTTTTTAGCCATGAGCTGCGAAGCCAGCTTACCCAAAGCACATGTGAATACAGTGAAATCATTTGCAGATCTTACCCCTCATACCAGTGCTGTGTACAGATTGCTTCTACTGAGTTGCATTTATTAATTTTAGGAGTTAAAATAAAAAAAGGAAAAAATGCTGCTAAGGAGCTTATGTGGGCTTCGTGCCATTAATCTATGTATGCATGTATAGTTTGTTGCTTAGTTTGCCAAACATGGAGGGGGGCAGCAGTCTGCTGTTTTCCATTATGTCTGTGCAGCTTTGCTTCTTTTGACTGGCAAAGTGGCTTCAGGGGAGCACAAAAAATTCTATGGAGAGTGTCACTCTTCAGTATGGAGTCAGTTCCAATTCATTTCTATTTCTAGTTGCAGAAGCATTTCCAAGGATGTACAGAAGGGGGGTATTTGTAGAAGGAACAGCATGTCCGAAGACCACTAGAGTCAGCCTGGTTGTCAACATCCATTCTGTTTCACTTTTGTGCATGTTTTTGCTTCCAAAATGCTTGCTAAGAAAAAGAAAAGGCATTGTGGTAGTGCTCATGGTAACACTGAACAACATGGGTAGTCTTCATGGGCATCTGATTTCCACCCACCCGCCCTGCAGGAAGTATGATTCAACTTTTCTGCTGCATCCTTGGACATCTGAGAAGGGAAAGAGAGATGGCCATAAGCATATAACCAAGTAAAGTGCATGATTCTGATGTTTCTATATGTTTGTTTATCATGGAAGGTGTTATTTCTTTATGTGCATAATAACTTAGAAATGTGTTACTTACATTTGTTTTTAATATCATTTTTTCCCTTTTTTTATCTCTTTGCCCCTGCCTTTTTTCTTTGCATAGCAGGGGTATTTCTTTGAATTACTCAGCATGCACTTATTATTTTGAAGAAGTGTACTTTAACTAACAGACTGTGTCTGTTAGACTTCAAGGTTGTAATTACTGAACTGATTTTGATCATTGAGTGCTTAAATACATATCTAATAAAGTTTGAAGCACCATTAAATCCTGTGCCAGCATACAGCAGCTGTGTACTCGTGAAACCCACATTTTTTTGTTTCTTTAGTAATTCCGATAATTTAAAATAAAACTGTGTTTTTGATGCGAGTGCTGCTCTTGCACGTTTGACTATTGTTTTTGGGACCTGCACCATTTGTAGCACTGAAGTTGGGCCTTTTGTTTGTACATGCTAGAGAGGTTATATCTCTACCTAAAAAAAGCTGTAACTTGCGATCTGAAGTTGTTAATCTTCTTCCTATTCATCACTGATGGGGGTCGGTTCCGAGCCCGCCTAATGCCAAGCTCACAAACTCCAAAATCTCTCAAGCTAAGCTTCTACCCACAATGTCCTTCTCACAGTTACCTCAGATCTCATTTGCCATCCAGCCATATAGCAGCGTTTCACCGAGCTTTCCAGCTAAGTGTTGTTTTTTTCTAAAATTTATTGTATTTTGAAAATGTTTTCTCCTAAAACTCTTTTTTCCCTTGTTATCTTTAACTAGCTCTACCCACAGGTATCTTTCTCTTACCATCATTAGTAAATGCCTTTCTCTACCCTCGTGGTATTCTTAATACCATTGTTGGTATTTCCTCTTCTTCTCTTTCTATAACTTTTGGGATTGTATACTAGATATGTCTTAAAAGAAAGGGACTTCGGGGTTCAAACATTACACTTCCTGCAATGGTAAACTCCCCAACAGCGACTTGCATGATGATTGTGTCTATTGTCTGGGGGTTTCCCACTTGCCTGTGAAACTTTTTTGTGTCAGTTTCAGTCAGTGGACGCTGAATGAAAGGAAAAATAAACTTATTTTGGAAATCCTGCTTTCTTCACTTTTCTCAGAGGCCCTTTCTGCATCAGAGGTTTCAGCCCCTTAGAAGGACAAGAATCGTCCTCATTCTGACCCCTCTTCACTGGCCAGTGATAAGGGTAAGCCTCGTAAGTATAAGGCCCACAGGTCTTCTACAGAGCACAAGATCGCCCCCTCGGCTCCGACCACTTCGGTTTTGAGTTCAGCTCCAGTGGTCTCTGTGGACATTACTATGACTTCCACATCTGCGCCGCCTTCGGCACCGACTTCTACGGTTCCAAGTGTGGTTTCGGCTGCAGCCTTATTGCCATCTGTAACCTCAGCACCGACCTCGCCCCTCTCTGCTCCGAAGTAGGTTCCAATTATTTCTTTGGAGCTGATAATGACTTCCACTCCAGTTATCTCCTCGGCTGTGAGCCCTTTTCGGCACCGATAGTGCCCCTTTTGGCTGTCTCAAAGTTGGAATCTTCGGTGCCGACTTTTCCAACACCATGGACCCTGTACTCCCCGTCTTTGGACCCGTTTTTAGGTCATTATAGCCCTTTTTTGGACCGACCTGACTCCCCCTCAGGAGTGTCGGTAAGGTCCTCCAGGAGTCTATCTGAATTGGATGTGGTGCGTCTGTTCACTCAGCTGTTGACAGCCAGAGGGATTACAAATTTTCCAAAAACCCATTCCGCTCCGGGTTTTGGGTATATTGCTCCCATGACTCCCACTTATTCTCCTCCCTTGGATCCTTTGGTTCCAAGGCCCATAGTTCCAACGTCGGTGGGAACCCTTTCATCAGCGCCGACAGTGACTCTCTCTGAGGCTTCGAGGCCCCCCCTTTGGGTTTCGGTTTCTTTGGAACCATCCCTTCCTCAATCTCATGCTTGGGGAGTGGAACCTTTGGCTCCAGGTACGGTTCCAGGGTTTTCATCAGTTCCGTATTCAGATCCGGGGGCGACACCCGCCGCAGTTTTGCTTGAGGCTCTGTCCCCAGGAGCGGACTGTGACCCCGGTTCTGAGATTGTCTTCCTCGGTTCCTGGCTCCCATTCCTCTTCGGGCGGACCTGCTTTCTGGGTGATGGAGAGGGTGCTTGCTTCTGGAAGTGCTCCTCCTACGTCAGACCTTCCCTTTGAGCTGCAGCTATCATGGGCCACCTCCCTAGGACACCGAGAGCACCAGCCTCAGGAAACCCCTATACAGGGTTACCTCCCTTCGAGTCTTTTCAGACGTTCCCACTGAAGAACCCCCTCAGAAGAGGGCATGTAAGAGGAAACACCTGGACTCCCCAGAGAAGTTCCTCACTGAGGATACGGATTATGATGATGGGGAAGGGTCCCCATGGTCACCCCCTGACAATGTTTCCTTTGGAGACATCCTGGAAATATTGAAACAGAGGGGTGACTGGAAGCCCTCCAATCCTCCTTCGGAGTCCGTATTCCTGCACGCCTTCTGCTCTCGGCCCTCTACTTCTTGGGTGACCCCACCTGCCGATGAATTAGTCCAGCTCATCGTGCAGTGTGCATAGAAGAACCCTGACACTGTTGGTCATTCCCCGGAGACCAGACAAGATACTTTCCCTACCAGAGGAACAGCCTCATCGGTCTAGAGGCTTGCCAGTAGATGTATGGTGGTGGCAGCCGCCACAAAAAAGGACCTTGCGGAGGAAAGTCCTACTGTCCACCCACCCAACAGGGAGTCCCGGACAGTAGACAGATTAGGGACGCGTGTCTTTGCCTCAGAGACCTTTGCAGTCAAGTCTCTGAATTATTTGGCACATTTTACGAGGCTCCAAAGGGATCTCATCTCCAAACTCTCTGGAAGAATCACAGGTCAAGTTTCTGACGGGGCACAAGATAAGGTTGCTACTCAGCTTGCTACCCTAGAGTCAATCTCCAACTCGTCCTTGAGGTTGCTGTCCCACACAACCAAAGGGGCGGCTAGAGCTGTGGGTGCAGATGTAGTTATGAGACACCATGCCTAGATGCGCATTTGTGATGTCGCGGACTCCTTCAAGTCTTCCTTCTTGAATGCCCCTATCGAACCATCCACTTTGTTCAGTTCCAAAGTGAGGGACACATTAGCCAGGTGCGAGCAGGACAGAAAAAACTTGTCTGCCATTGGCCTACATTTTTCCAAACCTCAGCACTCTTTCTCCAGGAACCAGAGGAGTGGAAAGATATGGCACAAAAAATCTCAAGACCCTTTCCACAGTGCACGTGGTGAGGATTCAGCCAGAGGCAGAGGGGGTTCCAATAGTGGAAGATGCCCCTTTAGGGGCAGAGGGGGTTCCCGAAACCAGGACTCCAGGGATTCTTTCTCCAGATGACCTTATCAGCGCTCCTGAAGTGCTGCCCAATTGCTTTCCTCTGGAAGCAGTCAGGGCTCAGATGTTCATCGTGTTATACTGCTGCAGTCATTACACTTGGGTTATCCTACCGTTAGGCGGTCCCTCAGTCGGCCTGAGTTCCAAAGTCTTGGTCCGGCGTCGGTTGCTGTTGCTTCTTCCCTGACGTCAGTGCACCAGGGGCATATAAGATGCAGCTGACACCATTTTCTTCAGTCTTTCTTGCCGCGCGGTGCCCGAAGCAAAAGTTCGCACGTGCCGGTCGGCCGACTCCTGAGATTTTCATTCTGAATCCAGAACTGAAGTCTTCTGCAACGCTAACTACCCCGTTGGGGAAACTTTTTCTTGCCTCAGGCTGATGTCAGTAAAAGTTAATAATTGTATTTCTTGTGGGAAGCAAATACCTCATAAGGATTTCCATTCTTATTGTATCCCATGCCTAGGCCCAGACCACGACGTCACAGGTTGTCGGTTTTGTGCTAGGTTTAACAAGCGCACTATTAAACGTTCTTTTGAGATAATTTTGGCAGAAAATTCAATTACACCATGCCGTCAGAACACCCGACGACCGGAATTCACAAAAAGCGCAAAGACAAGGACAGGCATCCGAGGCCCAAAACTGACGAGGAAGCCTCTTCAAGGCCAGTCGCCGGTTCTCCGGTTTTCAGCGAGGTGCCTTCACAGCCCCTGACGACCGCTTCTTTGGAACCACAAGCCGCCTATGACTCCCACGTGGAGATGTCTGGGCCTTCGGATACACCAGATTTACGGCCTACAGAAACTATCCCTTCAGAGGGATCCAGAGTAGCTGAACAACCTGCAGCTTCAGAGGGTGTTTTCAGACCTACTCAGTTAACCATTAAATCTTCTGCTAAATCTAAAACTCCTTTAAAAACTAAGGAACAGCTTCTACATTCACCAGGACAGGTCACCATGCCTAAGAAACAGATGCTCAAAATGGCCAAAGACCTAATTACTCTGATCAGGGGATCCCACCCTCCTCATGATAAAAGGCCTAGACAGGATGCAGACTATGACTCATCCGACCAAGTGTCCATCTCTTCAGATTCATCCTCAGACCGAGGATACTCTTTACCCCCTTATGAGGATTCTGATGCTGAGGAATCAATTCCTTCAGCCTCTCCACCAGAGGACTACTCCTTTGGGGAAACCTTACATACCATGAGGGAGCATTTCCATTGGGAGGTCCAGGATTATTCAGAATCCAAGAAAAGGCTCAGAGATTGTCTTTTATTACCTCAACACAGACCCCTAGCCATTCTGCCAGTATTAGATATTGTGGATGATGTGTATTCCGAATTTTAAATCCTGATTCTTTACCTCCTGCTCCACTTAAGCCAGACAGATACTACAGAGTCCCTGACTCTCATAAATTTCTTTATAAAAGCCATGTTGCTGACCCTGAAACTATTTCCCAGGGTCCCGAAGGGGTAAAGGCCTCTACAGCAAAAAATCCAGTCCCCTCTGACCCCCTCAAGAGCATTAGACAGATGGGGGAAGAAAGTATATACATCTGCAACTTTAGCAATGAGGGCCTTAACTTGCCAGTTTCACATGCTTAAATATCAGCAATATTTTATGTCTCAGTTGAATCAAAAAAGGCTTCCAAATTCAGATCTTCCTAACAATAAGGAAATGCAGGATTTATTGCATGCAGATGAACAAGTGGGAAAACATACTTTGCAATGTGGTTTTGATTCATTAGAGGCCTCCTGTAGAGCAGCAGTTACAGGGTCTGTCATTAGAAGACATGCTTGGTTAAAAGAGCAGACTTTACCAGATCATGTTAAAGCAAAACTATTGGATGCACCTTTGCAGCAGGATGTTTTATTTGGAGTTAAGACAGAAGAGGTATTAAAGAAAATGGAGGATAAAGCAAAACCTATGCAAACGGTGAAGGATTTCTTACAGGTTCAGCCTCCTTGATTTAGCAGAAATTGGTCCTACAAAGAATTGGACCTTTCCAGTATCAGACAGACCCGAAAGGGGCAGATACAGACGTCCAAGAGGCAGAGGTCAACCACAAGGTTCTTACAGGCCTCGACAATGGGGTGCTTCAACCAAGAAAGAAGGGGAAGACAGGCCTCAGCCTTATAAAAAAACAGTCCCAATGACTTCCCACTACAGCTGCCAAACACTTCTCTCTTGGCAGCCCCCTTGGGGGAAAACTGGCACTTTTCAGTCACAATTGGCATATGATCACCAAAGACAAATGTGTTCTCAATATTGTATCTCAAGGTTACAGGTTCCAATTTCACACTCTGCCAAGGTTAAAAGGAATTCCAAATCTGCTACCAAATCAATGGGCAGAGGCTCAAAGACAGATTACAGCACTCATGGACATGAGAGCTATTCAAAAGGTACCAACACAGGAGCAAGGACAAGGATTTTACTCAAGACTCTTTCTAGTTCCCGGAAAGGACAAAGCCTGGAGGCCCATTCTGGATCTTTCTTTTCTAAATACTTACCTGGATGTTCCAAAATTCAAAATGTTGACACTACAGCAGCTTCTTCCCATGCTGGGCAAGAAAGCTAGGCTCGTAACTTTGGACCTCAAGGAGGCATACCTGCATGTCCCTATCAGACAAAATTGCAGGATACCTCAGATTTTTAGCAGGTTCAATGCTTTACAAATTCTCTGCACTGCCCTTTGGCTTATCTATTGTGCCCAGGGTCTTTACAAAATGCCTGGCACCAGTAGTTGCATGTTGCAGACAAAAAGGAATTCAAATTTACCCATACTTGGACGACTGCCTTATTCAAGCAGAGAGCAAAGACATTCTTCTAAAGCATCTGGCGTTTGTAAAAAGATTGCTAATTTGCCTAGGGTACACAGTAAACGAAAAGATGTCAAAACTAGTGCCCTCACAAGAGATAATATTCCTGGGTGCAAGCTTAAATACAACGGCCCAGATGGCTTATCTCACGCCAGACAAGCAAGGACAACTGACTCAATATTTCCAGTTGATGGCAACAAAGACCCAACTCCCTGAAAGAAAAATTCTGCAGGCTTTGGGTTACATGGCATCTTGCACACTACTAATTCCATATGCCAGACTGCATATGAGGAAACTACAATGGTACCTAAAGAGTGTCTGGTCTCAACACTGTCACAGTTTGGAAACAGTAATACCACTTATTCCTTGCCTTCAACAGGAGTTTCGATGGTGGGCTCAAGCCTGTCACCTCAACAAGGGACAGCCTTTCACTCAACCCACAGCCAGGCAAACACTGACAACAGATGCTTCGGATTACGCCTGGGGAGCACACATGGCAGGAAAATGTATTCAGGGCAAGTGGCCCGCAGAACAAAGGCATCTTCAGATCAATCAAAAAGAGATGCTAGCTGTACAAAATGCCCTTATAGCTTTCAAGGACCTTCTGCATCCAGGACAACTACTATTAAAGACAGACAACACCACAGTTATGTGGTACATAAACAAGCAAGGGGGCACTCATTCATATCCCCTCTGCAGACAAGCCATGCCCTTGTGGAACACAGCTCTAACCTATCAAGTTCATCTGCAAGCACAATTCCTGCCAGGAGAGAAAAACACACTGGCAGACGACTTAAGCATGAACATAATGGATCCGCACGAGTGGAAATTACTTCCACAAATGTTCAGGATGATTGCACAAAAATGGTGGAGCCCGGACATAGATCTGTTTGCATCCCCAATGAATTGCCAGCTACAGAAATTCTGCACAAGGACTTACCACCCACAAGCATGGAAAGTGGATGCCCTCTCATTCAGCTGGATAAACCTACAAGTATACGCTTTCCCACCACTGTCTCTCCTTTCAAAGGTACTCATAAAAGCCAGACAAGAGAAGCCAAAGATGATTTTGATTGCCCCAGACTGGCCACGCCAGCACTGGTACCCAATCTTAAAGAACTTAGCACAAGGTCCACCCTGGATTTTGCCTCAAATCCCACAACTTCTGACTCAGCAAAACAATCAGGTACTTCGTGGCCAGCTCAAGACTTTAAACCTGGCTGCATGACAGATTCCTTAGTCAAGTAAGCAATGCCTCTCTCCAAAGCTGTTATGGATGTCATTCTGGAGGCCAGAAGGCCTAGCACCAGGAAAGTCTATTCGGATAAATGGAAGAGATTCTGTGCCTGGAACCAGGCTCACAGCCTTGACTCTCTTGTCCCAAATATTCCTCAGATACTACAATACTTAACTGAGATGCTGGACAAAGGCCTCTCCTTTTCATCCATTAAGATCCATGCCTCTGCCATCTCTGCTCATTACAACACAGACCCACCATTTTTTTTCTAATCCTTTGCTAAAACAGTACCTCAGAGGGGCTAAAAACATAAGACCGCCCCGTAGAGCACCAACTCCAACTTGGGACCTCAACTTCGTCTTGGAAAAATTAACTTTGCCTCCTTTTGAGCCAGCTAACTCAGCAGACTTAAAATATGTCTCTTGGAAAACTGCTCTGCTCCTGGCAATAACCTCAGCACAAAGAGTTTCAGAATTACAGGCACTAATGGCAGTGGAGCCTTTCATCATTTTTCACCAAGACAGGGTGTCTTTAAGAACAAACCCTACTTTTATGCCAAAGCTGGTATCAAGTGTGGCTTTAAACCAAACTATTCACTTACCAACTTTTTATCCATATCCACAGAATAAAGGGGAGAGACTACTGCATTCCTTGGACATACACAGGCAGTTACGCTTCTACTTGGACAAAATGAAAGCTTTCAGAAAAACTGAGCAATTGTTTGTAGCATATGCTGCAGGAACACAGGGAAAAAGCCATTTCAAACAGACCATTTCAAAATGGATAGGGCACTGCATACATTTCTGTTATACACACCATGGGAAAACTGTACCTAACACATTAGGTCTCATTCCACCAGGGCAAAAGCCACGTCAACTGCCTACCTCAGAGGAGTACCTACCAAGGACATTTTGGAAGCAGCAACTTGGAGTTTTGTACATACCTTCACCAAGCATTACCATCTGCCTCTTTACTCTAAATCCAGAGTTGGCTTTGCCACTGCAGTGCTGCAGGGTCTTATAGCCACCCCTAATGCTTTATAGAACCAGCCATCCTACCTCAGCTTTGGGATTCTACCCAAGTGTAATGACTGCAGCAGTGTAACACGATGAACATAGTACAGTTTTGTACCTACCATAAATGTAGATGTTCGAGTGTATACACTGCTGCAGTCTAGGTTACCCTCCCTCCTTCCCCTCTTACTTACTGGTACTTATCTAACCCTTCTACCCTTTGGGGAGTATTTGCTGGTAACAAAGTTTTTTATTGCTTTTCTTATGTATGTTTTATTAGCAATTTACATTGCCTACCTTTTTGGGGGCACCTGACATCTGGGGCAAGAAAAACTGAAGAAAATGGCGTCGGCTGCATCTTATATACCCCTAGCGCACTGACGTCAGTGAAGAAGCGACAGCAACTGACGCCAGACCAAGACTTTGGAACTCGGGCCGACTGAGGGAACACCTGATGGCAGGATAACCCAAGTGTAATGACTGTAGCAGTGTATACACTCGAACATCTACATTTATGGTAGGTACAAAACTGTACGTTTTCTCTGCACCAAGCTCCCTGGCACTCTATTACAGACGATCAGTGGGTGCAGAGAATAATTACCAGAGGTTATTACATCCCCCTAATATCTTACCCAAAACCTCCATAATGCCTTCCCAAAGTTCTATCCAATCAAAGGGAGGAGGCAGATTCAGAGATAAGAAAGCTGTGTCATAAACGAATTATCCAACAAAGTCCTCCCAGACCAGTGCGATTCCTGTTTTTACTCAAGATTCTTTTTGGTGCCAGAAAAGATCAGGGACTGGAGACCCATTTTAGATCTCAGCCAAATAAACAAATTAGTGGTTCAAACCAAATTCCGCATGGTCATGATACAATCCATTCTCCCATTTCTTTGGGAGGGGAGGGTGTGTGGATGTGCTTGATAGACCTCTGGGATGCTTATTACCACATCAAAATGGACAAAAGCTCCAGGAGTCTCCTTCAGTTCCGGCTGGGAGCCAATCATTACCAGTTCAGAGCCCTGCGGTTCAGTCTCTCTGTGGCCCCCAGAGTGTTCACAAAATGCCTAGCAGTGGTAACAGCTCATCTGAGACTGAAGGGATTCCAGGTGTTTCCATATTTAGACAATCGGCTCCTCTCCGCCCCCACCAAGCGCCTACTGGTCATGGCCCTCCGCTACACTGTAGCACTGGTGGAGTTTGTAGGCATCAGATCTCTCTCCCACCTCACAGACTTCAAAGGTTAAGATTACAAGTACAGGTGATACTCTGTCAAAGGAAGGTGTCAACAAGGGAAGTTCTACAGGCTCTGGAGTCTATGGCGGCAGCCATTCCGATTGTTCCCCTGGCAAGATTGCATATGAGACTGTTACAATGTTTTGTCCCGGTGGGTATCCAGTCTTTATTCTCTAAATTCGCAGATCCTCATCACTGATTCCTGCAAGCAAGACCTTCTTTGGTGGATGAGAGCAAACAAAAATCTTTGGTGCTGCCCCTTCCAGACTTCTCAACCAAATGCCACGGTGACCACGGATGCTTACCTGATAGGGGGGGTGCATTTTCAGGGAAAGACAGTCCAAGGCACGTGTTCCAGCTTGGAGGCCAACTTGCATATCAACGTCCTGGAGTTGAAAGCGGTGCTGTTAGTGTTGCAGGCACTTCATCCACTACTTCTGTCGGGAACAATTGCAGTACACTTGGACAATATGCCTGTAGTCTGGTACATAAACAAAGAGGGACCAAATCCAACCCCCTATGTCGAGAGGCCATGAGAATTTGGCATTGGGCAATAGCTTCCAACTGCTTTCTGATAGCAGCGCATATCTCTGGGAGCTCCAACGTGATTGCGAACAGACTGAGCAGATGCATCCTCCGTCTACACAAGTGGTCTCTCAACCTGAATGTGATGGCAGAAATTTTCTGCCATTGGGGCCAGCCTTGCTGAGATCTTTTTGCTTCCCCTTCAAACAAAAAATGCAGCAGCTACTTTGCCCTCTTTTCCCCAGACGGGCAATCACCGAGAGACGCTTTGACTCATGATTGGCCCGCGGGTCTCCTCTATGCTTATCCTCCGATACCTCTGATACCCCTATTTCTAAAGAAAGCAATTTGGTTGAGCTGCAAAGTGATTCTCATTGCCCCTTTTTGGCCACAACAAGTATGGTTGCCCTTTTTCCGGCCTCACCTATTACAACCTCCTTGGATCCTAGACACTCGTTAGGACCTAATATCTCACCCACAAGGGTTGACTCCCTCAAATCTGTCCACTATTAAGCTGACAGCTTGGTTTCTCCACTTCCATTAGTCGCCATGCAGGAAACCCTCTCATCACCTGTCCGCGATATTATTCTGGCCTCTCATAAGCCATCAACCAGAAAACTCTACAGAGACAAATGGAAAAGTTTCTCTATCAGGTCTAATAATCAGTTGCTGGACCCTTTTTCAACTTCTACAGCTGCTGTACTTCAGTACCTTTCTGAGTTGTTTGACGATGGGGTATCAGCTTCTACTATTCGAGTCCATTTAGCAGCTGTCTCCAATTTTCATAATGGCTCAGATGGCATTCCTGTTATCTCCACCCGCCTTTGCAAGACCTTTCTCAAGGGAATTTTTCATAGCAGACTCCCTATCGGGCAACCTGTAGAGACATGGACTCTCTCTCTGGTACTACAGTCTCTCTCTCTCTCTCTCTACCCCCTTTCGAGCCTGCTGCAGCATGTGATCTTAAATTCCTGTCATGGAAATCTCTGTTTTTGGTAGAGATCACAGCCAGACGGATATCTGAGTTACAAGCCTTATGCATCAAGAGCCCGTATCTAATCTTCAATAAAGACAGCGTATCTCTTCGTACTAATCCATCCTTTCTCCCCAAAGTAGTGTCTGACTTCTCTATTAACCAGTCCATTGAACTCCCTGTGTTTTTTCCAAATTATTCCAACAAGGGAGAATACTGTCTACATTCATTGGACGTACGTAGACAACTAAGTTTCTACTTGGACAGGACTTAGTCTTTCCGCACGTCGGATCAGCTGTTTATTTCCTTTTCTGGTCCAAGAATGGGATGCACTGTATCAAAAGTTACTTTTATCTAAATGGCTCAGAGATTGTATTACCTTTTCATACTCCTTAGCGAATTAATCTAAACCTGTTCATATCAAAGCTCATTCAACGAGAGCCATTGCAGCTTTGGTTGCCTTTCATTGCAGGGCTTTCATGGATGACATTTGTGCAGCAGCCATTTGGGCTAAACCCCATACTTTCATCAAACATTGCAAATCGGATTTGGTCTCCAGTGGAAGAGCGGCCTTCGGCGCAATGGTTCTCAGGAATGTTCTTCCATAAGAGCCACCCAGCTTCTCCAAGTAGCTTGGGATTCTGTCCCAACAGTGATGAATAGGAAGAAGATTAACAACTTCAGATAAAGAAGTTATGTCTTACCATAACGTTCCATCTGAGATGTTGATCCTCTGCCAGTCATCCCACCCTCCCACCGTCTCCCACCAAAGGCTCCTGATGGATCTTCTGGGTCCTTGTGGTGTTTCAGGGTTTCTGCGCAAAAGTGGCCTCTGCTTTCTGGTTTCTTCTATATGTTGCATGCAAACTTTATCTGAGGTAACTGTGAGAAGGGCATTGTGGGTAGCAGCTTTGCTCAAGAGTTTTTGGTGTACGCGAGCTTGGTATTAGTCTGACTCAGTTCTGAGGGCTCAGAACCGAACCCCCATCAGTGATGACTGGAAGAAGATCAACAACTCAGATGGAACGTTATGGTAAGACATAACTTATTTTTTATTCTTACACAGTGTGTTTGTATGTTATCTGTGTGTATTTTTTACTAAGGCTTTTTAATTCATTTGTCTGTATAAGTGACATGGTGGATCTGTGACTCTACAACCACAATTTGTCCAAAAGGGCAAGTGTGAATACAGATTTGGAAGCCATTCAACTAGTTTATTGCTTGGCAGGTAGAAGGAAACTGGCATACCAGGAGAGAACTCCCCCAGAGACAAGGGGAAGTAGAGAGATGCAAAAGCAGAAATTACTCTAATTTTAAGACTAAGATATGAGGGAGTAAAGGGATGCAGATGCCAAAATCACACTATTTATACAATAGGTTGTGACATTTCTTTGCCAGATATGTATACATCCTGCTCTGTAAAACTGTAGCTAAACTGTCTGTCAGCTAATTTTGAGTTATACAGACAAAATGATGGTTTGTCATGAAAATTCTGCAGTCTTAGTAACTCTTTGCAGTCCAGTTATGCTGGTGAACATGTAACCAAGAAACAAACACTCATTTGTTTGACGCATTTATTTTGTGGTCCAAGAATTAAATAATATGCCTAACAGAAGTATAAGTCATGCACATTGAGAATGCAGTGCTCATACATTTTGCTCGACAAAATGTTCCTTCTGAAACGTATTTGTCTCTTTTTGTATTAAGTGATATGTAAATTCTCATACATGTATGTGTGCATGCAATAACTTGTTCTCTTTTTGAACTGTATAATCTGTTTTCAGTAAATGGTGTGAATGTATTACATATACAGAGAAGGTCTGCACATCATATTTTCAGTGCTGTTTTGAAACATATAATGGTGTGTCTTATCTTCTATTAAACTGATGGTGAATGTATTGCATTCATGCATGATTATGAATGCCCTGACTTGTTTTCCTAGAAAGCTCCTGTTTTACATGAACTGATAGGGTAACAACTGCATTGCATGCATTTATAGTATACATATTGGGATTGTTAAGTATGTTGCTGGATGCCAAAGGATATGGCCAATAGTCCAGAACATAAAGACCGGAACAGACACACTAAGTGATTATAAAGGGTTGCAGAGTTAGATAAATGCCATAGTGGTTTTTGAATGTATGGTTACTTACAAGCGTCTTTGCTTATCAGAAAATTACATTTTCTAGTTTCTGCTTTCTTCATCAGAACAAAGGGAAGTAGATGGTGTATTTCATTACTGTCTAGTGACAGGGACTATCACTTAGTTATCTGTGCCTCTTAACATGAGTCAGGCAGCACAGTCTTGGGCTCATCTTTTCAAGCGCAACGGAAAACTGCATAACATAATTCCTAGTAGGGAGACCCATTTGGCTATTCTCCCCTTTCCATATTCCATTTTAGTAAGATATTTCTTCAGTCAGACCTTGTCTCCTTTATACAGCCAGTCTGCTCTTTATGAATTTTTGGAAGGATTGTCAGATACTGCACCTTTTAGATCAAGATTGGTGATGATCCATGGAAAAGGTGCATGTCTGTGCCTTCTCACCTTTCTTAACCTGATATAAAGTGAATCTTTAGCTGAGGATAAGTTAGTTTATTTATTTGAAATTTGGTAACTGAGTAAGTGGACTGGTCATTTGACCCTTTTCATCCACAATCCAAGGTCTAGAGGAGCAAAGTACACAATACAGTAAAATGTAATAAATAAATATTAAAAGTGGAACTACATCATACAATAACAAAACATGCATTTTCAAAGCAAATGCACACAGAAGAACAGTAAGTACTGAAAGAGGTCATTGTTATTAAAAATTCATTTTTTGGTTGGGGGTACCTGAATTTTGTAACCAAAAAGGATCGTCTTCCTCTTTTCTGAGCCCGTTTCCCATGTAATCAAAGTGCCCTTTGTGGTAGTGATCTCCCCAGGCTGTCACACACAAAGGGTTTTATCTAGTGTTTCACTAAGACTCACTTTCTGTTAGGAACAGTTATTATTTTTTTCTGATATGGTCTTTCAGCTTTCCTTTAGTTACTTTGTACACTTTCAAGTCTTCATCTTGGAGACAAATAAAAAGGGGAGTAGTGTGTGCTTTTTTTTATATACCCTGGTTTTACATTTTCAACCCTAGATGTGGTAGAACTGGTCCATCTTCCTGTACCTTTAGGAGTCAAGGCTGGAAGGACTTTGGCAGCTTTGTACCTAAAACATCCTCAAGTGGATAAACTCCTCCCTTTTACCCATAGTCCCTTTTACAAGAGAGACCCTCTCCACCTGTCTTTTGCCATGTCATTGTAGAGATACTTACAACCTCTCAAAGACTACCCTTTGGTATTTTAATTAATTTGAGGGCATTTTTTAATCTTCCAGGATTTGTAATTTTTTCAGCTATCTTTTCAGTCACTTTGGACCACTTAATTTTTAAAGACAGTACTTTTCTTGTGTAAATTGTTGACTCACTCCTCCCGCCATCTTACTACTTGGTTCTAGTTCTCTTTCTTCTCTGTTACACCTCCAATATTTTTGCTATCTGAGGAAAATTCTTTGAATTCTGTTTGGGGTATAAAAATACCTATGCAAACACTTCCAAGCCTAAATCTTAAACCTTCTGGTCTTTGTGTACTTAGGTCATGTGTATGTCCTCCTATTGTTCCCATTAAATTGTTTTTCCAGGCTCTCCTCTCAATCTTTTCTAATCTTCTTTGACTGACTTTTATAGTTACTATACAATAACTTATGTGCCTTACTCATTTTCCCCTTTTTCACAGCAGCTTCACTTCTAGATTCAACTAAAAAAATCTACCAGAAAAGGTCTTTCACTTAGGACTGCTCTTTCCTTTCCTGTTTGACTATACTCTCATATCAGTCACTGGTGTACGGAAGGCAGTCACTAACTTGAAATTCAAACAACTTCTTAGCCTCATCCTGCTGTTACCTATCCCTGGGTGGTTATTTGCTCCTAATCCCTTGTTTCCTTTGCCAGTTTTCTCCAGTAAATTCCAGCCCCATTTTGCCTATTTTCTGTACCCCTACTTGTAGTCATCCCTATTGATGAAATGTCCTTTCTCCATTCCCATGTTAGTTTAGTTCTTAGAATACTTTCTTCAAATTTGAGTATAATATTCTGTATGGTGGTGGTGATTCACCTCAAGGATTTGCATCCAAAATACCACTTTATCCACATTTCCTGACCCACCCCCCGCTTCTTCATAATCCCTTTCCACTTTGAGTTATAACCCTCTGCGTGTATTATATACGAGTCTTAACTGCATAGCTCTAAAATATCCTTTGAAATCAAGTAATCCTAAACCAACTTGTTCTTTTGGGAGGACCAGCTTATCCCATTTAGCTCTTGCCTCTTCTCCTCCCAGGTAAAATGTTTTCAGCTCTTTCTTAATTGTTGCTCACAGCATCTCTTCTGGTTGTTAAAAATATGCCTGACTTGTATATAAAACTAAAGAGACTAAAAACATTTTCAGTGCTTGTATCTTGCTGTCCATATTTGCGAGCAAAAACTTCCAGGTTCTCAGTTTTAGTGTTATCTTTTATTTGGTCTCTTTCCGCATATCCTTAGCCGCATTAGCAGATGTCATTCTAAATCCATACTCCTAAATACTTCCATCTTATTGTGTTTCCTTAAATATAGGTATCGCTGAACCAGTTCATGTTGGGCTACATAATTTACGGCTGTAGCAGTTGGTTTATCTTCATGTAATTTTATATCCTGAAAAGACTTGAAACTGTCCAAAAATGTTCCACAATGCTGGACTTCCAAAATGGCTGCACACTGATCAGTGGCTTAACGTCTACTCTCTCTGTGTGAAAAGAGAAACTGAGACTTAAGGGGTAATAGTTCTGCTAGTTTTAGTAAAATTCAGTTGCTGGCCAGTAAGTACACTTCCTGAATGCCAGCAAAGAAGAAACTTAGAGACCCTGAAAGAATATCAACTAGAAAAGGTGAGGAGAAAACACTGGGAAGAATCCTGCAGTTTAGCAAAAAGCAGCTCAAGCTCCAACTACAATAGATGTCTAACAGTAATTTAGAGGAAAAAATAAATCAAGTGTGCTCAGAGTTGTGTAAAATAAGTAAAACATTGAAGGAGTATATCAAGTCAAATAACAAAAGGCTAGAAACAAATGGAAGAACATTTAAACAGCTATTAAGATGAACTGATGAAACTGCAAAAATCAGAGGTCAAAATGAAGACAAGACTGGTTGAGTATGAGACTACTCAAGAAAAGCTGTTTTAAAAAATGGTAGAGTTAGAGGAAAGAGCACCCAGAAAAAAATATTTTCTGCTGTTAACAGAGAAATTTGAAGGCACAGACTGTGTTAATTTTATGAAAGCACAAATAAGCAACTGGGCTGGTATTCCTGGGTATGATTTGTTAATGGAAAGAGATCTTTCTGTCTATGCACCAAACCTGGCCATGAGAAAGCAACCATTACCTGTATTATTAACAATGCAATCATACCAGAAGAAAGGGTTGATGTTAACAAAACTGTGGCAGAATGGCAAAGTATTGAAAGTTGGAGACAGAGTGCTTGTGGAAAATGATTATTTACTGTACACCAGGCAAAAAGATAATCAAATTTCTCCCAGCAATCAGAAAAGTTTCCACCTATCTTAAGAATATTTCTTCCTGGAGGATCAAAGTAATATTGTTGATGCAGAACAGGATAAGGAGGAAATACAAAAGTTTGTCCAACAACAAGTTAGCCGTCAAATAGAAGGTGATTCATTCTTCTGATAGTAAAGCTCATAGAGAGCCTGTGACAGTGAAACTCTTTCCAGTGTTCTAACGGAAAATGCTTAAGAGACAGAAAGAAAACACAGGAGGTTACTAAAAGAATTGGGAGTGTCTTGGACTTCAATCTATGTCTTGGATTCAGAGATGGAGATAAACATGAAGAAGACCAACAACAGCGAAATTAGTGAATACATGTGATACTATAAAGCATTAATCACATTTGTGAAGTATGGTTTTACAAGAAAAAGTGGCTGAGAAAGATTGGACTTCTGTTAAACTTTTGTGGAGGGAGGGGACTGAAAGGCATATAATCCATTCCATGTTAATGTTTGGAAGGACATTAAAAGGAAAAAAAGGAACTGCAAGTAAACAATTTAGATCTTAACTATAGTTGTATAAAACATTTCATGATATAAATTGCATGTTACATAGTAAAGCATTTTCAATGATTGTTGTATGTGATAAAGATACTAAAGTAAACAAGTCATTGTTTTACTTTTTTAGTTTTAAGAAATGTAGGCATTACAATGTAAAAAGAGAAGAAAGGCTGAACAAAGCATGTTTAAGTTAATATGCTGTAATCTTGGGACATTGGAGGTGGGGATGGGATGTAAAAGTGCACTGATAATATAATACATGTCGAATTGAGATGTTTTATTTTATTTTTGTACAGGTGAATATATGTATTAATGCACTTGACTAATAATTTTTTGTGTAAGCATGTCAGCTTTAAAAATAAGAGAACACTGTACTTATAACAAAAAGTTTTTCCTTTAGTAAATAAATGACCAGTGTGAGTTGAGAAGTCTGCCGCTAAGGGCAGATATACATTCTGTTCTTATTTTTCCATGGAGATAAATTGACTGCAGGTGCAGGCAATCCATTTAGAGAGTTTTGGCCATTGTTTGCTGAGGGCAGTAGCATAGCTAGAGCAGGTGAGAGAGTCAACTTCCCTGGGTGCAAAGTGTAGGTGCAAACAGCTGATCCCGTCTCTTTTTTTATGCAAGCGGTATTGCATTTGTGGTCAGACCTGAACACTGTAGCTCTCTTTGCAGGCAAGGTGTAAACTGTAGCAACTGTTTACTATAGTTTAAAATATTACTTTTTGGTAATAAAATATGTTGATGAAGGGTTGGTGGCAAGGCACAGAAGCAGGATCTTGAATGGCTGGGGTAGGGTGTGTCATATATCTGGCCACCTGTATAGTTTGACAGTAGAAGAAACTTTTATTTATTTATTTATTTTTGCACTTTAATGAAGACTCCCATACATGTCAAGCAAGAAATATATAGTTAGCCCCTTTGGAAAAAAACATGTACCCATGAATTACCACATAGGTGGCAAGACGCTAAACATCGAAAGTGTGATGAGAGACTTAGGGACACAGGTTGACAGTGGTCTCATAACCACATCGTCACAACAGTCAGGAAATCCTTCTATGTGGCACCACCTCATCACTAAGGGGTTTTCATCCAGAAAAGGAGGTCATTGTCCCACTGTACTCATCACTCATTAGACCCATTATAGAGTATAATGCCCCGTTTGGTAAGTACCTCACAAGACATCTGCAACAGCTGGAAAGGCCACAGAAATACCTCACTAAAAGAATCACAGGCCTAAAGCAGATGCCATATGCTGACCGTCTAAAAAAAACTCCAGCTATACTCTGTGGCATATCGTCTACTCAGAGGCGATCTCTGCTTAACATACAAGGCCATTTCAAACCCTGAGCTGTTGGATATGCTCCACTTAAAGAAATCCCAATCCCTCAGAGCCACACGCTCCAGGGATCTAAACCTTGTCATTACAATGAGCAAAACATGCTGGAGGGATAGGTTCCTGACACAGAGACTCCCCGTACTCTGGAATAAACTGCCCATACATGTCAAGCAGAGCACCTCATTGGCCCTCTTCAAAAGGAACCTTGATGATTGGATGGGAGATAGGAAATTCACCCCGGGGATCATGTCAGTCGCCCTGCTAGACAGGGGCCCAGAGAAGTAAATATTGTGGGAAGAAATATCCAGGGAATTGTTATGGCTAGGCTTGCATAGGCCCTAGGGCCGATAGCCTAGTACCAACCTGTGAACCCATAAGATCTGGGGGGAGTCATACTATAGATCTAACTGTAATAAGCTCACTTGAAGAGCTGAGGAGGTGGAGCGCTGGTTCATAGTATCGCCCCAGGGAGATGGTTGAGGTAATTCTAAATGAAGAGGTACGAGGGCAAGCAGCTTAATAAAAAAAATAGCAATTGAAATTACTGGAACTGAATAAAGGATAAGACCTTTCCTGGTACCTAAATACTTTAATGTGCTTACTAGAACAGTGTAATGTTTTCTGAAAGCAGACAAGCTGTTTTTAACATCTGGGAGGGATATAAAGATAATACAAGAATAAACAACAGTGTAAATAGGAGCACAGGGTGTAACATGTGCATTAGCTTGGATAACCTTAATTTTAGGTTATGTAATGCCTATGGGTGCAGCTGTTGATTTGAGACAATTGTTCCTATCAGGAGGGTTAAACTTCATCATTTGAAGATGTCCATAGTTTTGTGTATTTGTTTTAAGTTAATGGTCTATTGGGGAGTTCTGGGAATGTATTTTTGAGGGTTTTCATTAAAACAAAATGTCTCGTAATATGTAGCATAGGTTCAGATGGAGATGACAAGAAACAATTGTATGAAACATTAACCTGCCAAACTTTAATGGGTGCTTGTAACACAAAAGCTGGAAATAGAATTTTAAAAAAAGCTGTCTTATATTACAGGTGAGAATAATAACATTATAATGACTACACTTTCCATGTTATTTTGGAATGTGAATGGCATCACGGGCATAGACAAAAAGGACGAGTATTGAATTATGTTAGGAAATGCAGAGTGCAGATAGCATTGCTACATGAGGCACATTTGGAAAGGCATGAACTTGTGAATTTGATACAGAAATAATTTCAGGATGACTATTCAGCAGAATATCAGGGACAAGGAAAATGAGGAGAGATTATCTAAGCAATCCTGTCTTGGTTTGTGATTTACTGTGGAGTTGCCTGGTAAGAGAAGTTTTATTTGAATTTGTATTTCTTACTATTTTCCACTGTTCATAGGAAGGAAGGGATAGCTTGTAGACAAGAAGATTTACCTTTATTTTATATTTTGTTGTTTTACCTTTAATTTTCACTGTTTGTTAGAAAAGGATTGCTTTTAGACTGGAAATATCTAGGCTTCCTAAGGGACTTTCAGCTGCAAAGTCACACAGACTGCAGAAAGGACAATCCAGAGCTTATCTAAACAATCCTGTCTTGGTTTGTAATTTATTGATCTTTATTGTTAAAAAGAGGTGCAACTGTGAACGATACAGAGAGTAAAGAAATTCCAGTTTTTGTCTGACTTTCAGAATGTGTATGTTCAGAGCACCAACTTTACTGTACTTTAAATTATACTGCTTGTGTGATTTTTCTCATAGAAGATGATTTAAGTTATCTTTGAATTCTGTAATAACTGATTTTGATTATTCTTTTCTTTTATTCATTTGAAGCTGAGTATGGATTCCTTAAATGAGGATACCTTTAATGATTTGCTAAACCACAAATGCCTTGTACATTGTAATAAATGCTATGTATATTTAAATGTAACACCTGATAACACTGGTGATCTGTGTTCCTCACGTCAAAAGTTGGATGGTTTGCTTATTATTAGTAGTAAGTCTAGACTTACAGATGATGATTGCACTTGTACAATTGGCACGTCTTGGAGAACTGTTACATTTATTAATGATTGGACTGGTGAGATAAATAATGTTAGACAAAGAGCAAATAGAATAGATTTAGGAAATAATGTGTCTATTGTCTGTAAAATTCACTCAATTCCTATGAAGCAAGATGGTGCCCCTGACAACTTTGGAATTCTGGATACAAGTGTTCAGCAATCTTGAGGATTCAGTGTGTTAAGAAGGAAATAAAAAAAAAAGGAAGAAGTTCACAACAAATTATCAAGGAAGAAAACAGACTGATAAACGTCTGTAAAGTAAAGCGAATACATACTAAAAAGGACACTGGTTATGTAGCATACTGATTATAAGGAAGAATAACGTTTTTCCATCAGAAAACCTTCAGTGTAGAGAAGGCAACATTTTTCCAAAATTGACAGTAGGAAAAAAAGAGACAAGGGACAGGTAACAAGAAAGAAATCAAAGTTGAAAGTGGAAGGACTAAATAACATTATTGTAAGAAAACGTTGACAACATGGCTCAAGCTGTGGATATACAAAGCCAGCTAGATGAGAATCATATGCTTGCAAATGAGTACACAGTGAAAACAGTGGGATTAATAAAGTTAATGGTGATGAAGATCCTTCCTTTGTAAAAATTTATAGAGCTGATATTATTGAATTTGAAGCTGAAGATTCTTCAGATCTGGTCAGAAAAGATATTCTTGTAATGGGAGATTAAGTTTTTAGAGGAACTCGTACTTAAATTTACAGAGAAGATAATGAACATTGAATAGTGTTATGCTTGCTAGGAGCATAAATAGAGGATGTGAGATAAGCAAGCCTTAGAATGCCTTAATGTACTGAAGTATGAGTCTGTTTTTATTCATGTCTGTACAAATGATCTCTTTCGCAAGGACGTTCTGTTAGTAGGGAACTTACAGCCCTCTAAGGTAGTGTTGCTTGTACTGGTGTTAGGACATCTTTTTCACAAATCACATATAGAAAGGAGAGTTGGGTCAAAGTGAATAAAAACATTTTTTGGGTAAATACCTATGTGAAAAAATGTCCCATTTAAAAAAATGGAAATGTGTTGAGCATCTGAGCCTAATTTTGTACACGTGTTCAGACATGATGGTATGCATTTGTCAAGATCAGGGAAAAAAAGTCATGCAGCAGATATTTTATACTATTTGACAAACACAAGGCAGGATTTTTGCTAGGTCATAAATTTTACATTTCACAGATAGCAACATTTCATGCATCTCTGATTGTTGTTAATGCTTGGAGAATTAATAATAATTGTTTTTTATTGGGAAATGCTCTCTGTTCCCAGAAGATTGATGTTATTGTTTGTGAGACATGGTTAAAGAACAATGACTGGAAACCAGTTCTGTCAGGGTATAAATGTTTTTACTGTAACAGATTTTCTAACAAAAAATCAGATAGAGGTGTTTTGATAGGAATCAAGAATAGTTATGAGACCTGTGATTATTACATTTTCATTGACAACACCAGTACTATAGATTATGTAACTGTGGCAATAAAGATAATCCTGGAACATATAAAATTTGCTGGAGTGTATAGACCTCCAACGTCAAGTGCTGATAACGTAGAGGAATTCATAAATTTCTTGCATGAAACAGAGGAAGGAAGAATAATAGTGGCTGAGGACTTAAATTTGCCAGAAACTAATTGGAGTTGTGCATTCAGTGTAAAAACTACAGAAGGAATGTGGAAAGTTTCTGAGTGCAAAAAAAAAAAATGTTTAACATCAGTGTTTAGGCATACAGTGTCAGGGGGATCCAGTTCCATAAGAAAAGATACATGATTTAAGGTGAAAGACAAAAAGATGTAATAAATTGAAAAGAGGTTGAACTACAACTTTGAAAACTGAAATAAACAAGGTGGACAAACTAAGCATAGTATGAAACAAGATCCAGAAAAATTTGAAGAAAATTTATATAAAGGTATCGAGCATAACAGGAAACCCTGTTATCGATATATAAGATGTGGAAGGAGTAAAGGCATACAACTTATAAACTGTGCAGATTCTAAAATTTATTCTCAGATGCAACAGACTATAGATATATGTACAAAATCTTATGTAAAACAGTTTGGCTCCACAAAGAGGGGTGCTAAGTTGTTCTAATGACATCCACCTAACCTTACGACTGGAATCAAAATAGATTATATTGAAAAACAGTCATGCAAACTGGATCCAAGCAAAACACTGGGAGGAGACAGGATTAGAAATAATGACCTGAGAAGACTTCTTCAAGAACTTACAGAACCATTATATCTATTTACTAGGTCATATAAATATGGGGAGGTTCCTCAAGATTGGAGACATGCAGTTATTAAACTTGTCTTTAAGTGAAAGGGGAGTACGACAAATCCAGAGTCATATAGACCCTTAAGTCTATTTTCATGTTGTAGAAAAACTAATGGAGAAGATAATATTATTGGATAAGTTATTGTCATTTGGAAAGGTTGGTTTGGACTTGAAACCATATAATAACATGCATATTTTGAAATAGATCTATCACCACCCATAGCATGATGTTATATAACAATATAATAGCTATAAATTAAAAACTGTGCTGTGATGTAATTTATATAGATTTAACTTGAGCTTTTGCCTGGGTCATACACAAAAGACTGAGCAATAAATTAGAACAACTAAGTATTGGTTTACTCTTGATAAGATGGATAGCTGCATGGCTTACAAATAGGACGTGGCAAATATTATACTGCAGTTGGACAGCTGAAATTGTTGGTTACAGTCAAGGTGTCCACAAGGCTTTGTTGTAGGCCCATACTTGTTTAGATTGTATCTTTCAGCTCTATCGTTTTCATCTGAGGTATTCTACAGTCTGTATGCAGATGACCTGAAATTGGATAAACTGTTTGTATGTGTTATAAATAGGGCATGTCTGCAAAAGAACTTCATCTTTATCTTTTTCATCTGAGGTGTTCTGCAGTCTGTATGCAGATGACCTGAAATTGGGTAAACTGATTCCATGTGTTACAGATAGGGCATGTCTGCAAAATAATTTCATTAAATTGACCATTTGGGCACAGGAGGATAATATGCTGATAAATATATCAAAAACTAAGCTTATGAGATTTGGGAGACATAAATTGAAAGGTGACTATTTAATACAGCACACAGTGATTGAAACTGTACATTCATTTAAGGACCTGAGTATAGGGGTAGATCCAGCTTTAAGTTTTTCTAATCATATCAACCAGTTGGGTAGTGATAGTTATAGAACTATAGGTTGTATAAAAAGATTTATAAAGTCTAGTAAATCAGAAATGAAGACGTCATTATTTGTTAGTTATATTAGACCCAAACTTGAACATGGAATAACAATATGGAAAGCTTATAAGAAAACACGCATGAGTAAACTGTAAAGAGTACAGCAAAACTATACCAAGGGCATCCATGAATGTGAAAATTTAAGTTAAAGTATCTGAACCTGTACAGTGTCTCCTATAGGTATTTAAAAAGAGTCCGTATTTCAGGTATATAGGGCATTTAGAGACAACTATCTCTGGGAATGTTTGGGGTTATCAAAAAATAGTTAAAAATCATTCGGCAACCTATGTAGAAGATTCTATATAGGTTCATAGGTTGGTACTAGGCTATCGGCCCTAAGGCCTATGCAAGCCTAGCCATGACAATTCCCTGGAAATTTTTTTCCACAATATTTACTTCTCTGGGCCCCTGTCTAGCAGGGTGACTGACATGATCCCCAGGGTGAATTTCCTATCTCCCATCCAATCATCAAGGTTCCTTTTGAAGAGGGCCAATTAGGTGCTCTTTTTGACATGTATGGGCAGTCTATTCCAGAGTATGGGGAGTCTCTGGGTCAGGAACCTATCCCTCCAGCATGTTTTGTTCATTGTGATGATAAGGTTTAGATCCCTGGAGTGTGTGACTCTGAGGGATTGGGATTTCTTTAAGTGGAGCATGTCCAACAGCTCAGGGTTTGACATGGCCTTGTATGTTAAGCAGAGATTGCCTCTGAGTAGACAATATGCCACAGAGTATAGCTGGAGTTTTTTTTTTTAGACTGTCAGCATATGGCATCTGCTTTAGGCCTGTGATTCTTTTAGTGAGGTATTTCTGTGGCCTTTCCAGCTGTTGTCTTGTGAGGTACATACCAAATGGGGCATTATACTCTACAGTGGGTCTAATGAGGGGATGAGTACAGTGGGAGAATGACCTCCTTTTTTCGAGATGAAAAGCCCTTAGCGATGAGGTGTGCCACGTAGAAGGATTTCCTGACTGTTGTGGCGATGTGTTTATCGAAAGTGAGGCCACTGTCCACTTGTGTCCCTAAGTCTGTCATCACACTTTCGATGTTTAGTGTCCTGCCACCTATGTGGTAGTTCATGGGTACATGTTTTTTTCCAAAGGGGATGGCTATACATTTCTTGGCATTAAGCTTGAGCCCATGGCTCTGGCACCAGGCATCTGTTTCTGTAAGGCCCTTTTGTAGAATATCCACATAATTTGGGGATTCAATAATGGCTCCCAGTTTGCAGTCATCTGCAAATTTTGTTAGCCAGAGTCCCTTAGTGTTGGCCTGTACTTCAGAGAAGTAGATGCCAAACAAGAGTGGTCCCAGGACTGAACCCTGAGGTACTCCATTTGTCACTTGTCTGGAGCTGGATTTGGAGTTGGCTATTACAGTCCGGGTTCTGTCAGTAAGCCAGTTGGCAACCCATCGAGTAACGTAGGGATTTATGCCCAGCTTAGTAAGTTTATCTATGATTCCAGAGTGGGGGATGGTGTTGAAGGCCTTGGCGAGGTCCAGATAGGCTGTGTGGACCTCCTTACCCTCGTCCACAGCTCTGGAGACTGATTCGAAGAAGTCAGTTAGATTCAGGAGACAAGATAGGCCCTTCACAAATCCAAACTGGGTGGGGTCAAGTGTCTGGAGGTTGCCAATGTCTTTGTTTATAAGTTCCATGATAATGCATTCCATGCCTTTGCAGATCAGGCTTGTCAGACTGATGGGACTGTAGTTCCCGGGATGAAATAGACTATCAAATTACATTAAAGCAAGCACTAGTTTAGATATTTTTAAGACCAGCCTGGACACTTATAGGAAGAACTGTTTTGGTATATTGGCAGGTTACAGGGACATTAATGTTCGCGCTTGATAATATTTGTATGTGTGTATGTATGTTTGTACCCCCACTTTTCTCTTCAAATTTTACTCTGCTCATTCTATAATTGTATGATGATGTGACAAATTAGTAAAGAATAGACTCACTAAATAGTTATTATATTTACAGACTTTTTCTTTAAACAAGTGTGCATTGCAACTTCTGTTATTCCTTTCTGTTACGTGAATAGTACCATTAGTTAGAACAAAAAACTTCCAGTCTGTTTAATTTTTTTTGTCCTGATTTTTCATCAAGCAGTTGAAGACAGATAATTTCCGTATTTCACATCTGTAGTATTTTGTTGTCAAAACTACAGTTTTGTTCATGAATAGTCTTTGGCTATTTCAGTTTTCTCTTCAGATGCATGATCTCTGTGTGCTAAAATGTTATTCAAATAGTAATTTAGAAAACTTTATTCTTACTATGATTTTATTTTTGTCTAATTTAATGGAGCATCTTAAATGGAGTTCATATGTTAATGTTTTAATATGTCTGACAAGTTAATAATACATGCGTTCAAAAAATATAGTTTTGAATCATACCATGACAGGCGATTCATATCTCTTGGAGTACTTTATCAGAAAGTACTCTGATTAGTGACTTAGTAATCCGTTGTAAATGCTTTAATCATCATTGAAAATGGACTTCATTATATGATATGCAAGGTGTCAGCATTTTATTCTTTCTTTGTAATGTAGGGGTGGATGAAATGTAATTCCATACAGAGTTTAGGTTGTATGCAGCAAGTAATCACATTTTGTTTTTGAGGGGGAAACATTTGGCTTTACAGCCATGGATTGTTTGTTAGAATTTGTTTTGGATGCATTGTCCACTTCAAGTTGTGATTGCACAAATTGTACTCTGAGGTGCTCTCGAGTTGTAAACATTTACTGTGCTTTATCTGTTTGTTTTTGATTTAGCTACTGCAGTAAAAAGTACTGAACAGTGCACTAATTAAACGCATGTTTCGTTAAAATGCGTGTGACTCTTCTTTTTCTGTCACTGTACATATAGGCGTTTGTCAAGCTGGTAACAAGTGATTTTATTGAGACACGACCAATGCCCACTTTTTCAGTTGTAGTGTTGAGTATATATGTGGAAAAATACACAGAGACACACGCTGATGTACATGAGTTTATATCAAGTATTTGAAATCAAAAATGTCCAACCAAATAGTAGTCAAAAAAAATCATCTAAACTCAACCACTGAAAAATAAATAAATAAAAGTAAACTTGAAATACTTGAACAACTTTTCTTTTCCACCTCTCATACCTCCTGCTACACACACACACACACACACATATTATTTATATATATATATATATATATATATATGTGTGTGTGTGTGTGTGTGTGTGTGTGTATCTACTCCACATTTTAGTGGGGAGAGGACAAATTCCCATTCCCTGCTCTACAGCAGTCTTGCACATGCAAAGGCCAGCAATTTCAGGTAACTAGATTTTTTATGTCTTTTGCTGGTCTTTGCACCATTCGACAACATGAATGACACATTTTATATAAAAAGAGAGACAGTATAGGTGTGTGTGTCTGTCTATGACTGTACACATATAAATATGGATAAATAAATATATATGTATGTGTGAGTATATATATATATATATATATATATATATATATATATGTGTGTGTGTGTGTGTGTGTGTGTATGTATGTGTATAAAATGTCTTTATTTAACTGACTAGGCCCATAGACTCTTTTTAAGGATAAGTTTATAAGAGCAACATTTAAAAAATGGCCCTGTTTTTAGGCCTTTGTCCTCTCATTATTTTAGGCTTTGCCCACACTGTGTGAAGAGGTTGAGAAGTATGCACCAACTGCAGTAGATGAGACGTCAATTTAGTCCATCATCCAGCACTACAAAAGGCTTGTCTTTGCTCTTTAAATGTATTTTGTTTGTGCGTGAATGTAATAGAAAGTAGTTGTTATGAAGAAAATGCATACAGTTTAAGGAGAAAGAGTCATAAGTTTAGATATACTATGAATAAAACAATTGCATCTCATTTAATTGGTATACAATTACATGAACCTTGAAACCATAGGAAATTATATAAAAAGGGTGGCACTCTCAGAGTTATGAAGCCACAAAAAACACCCCAGGCTCCTAACATGAGAGAAAGCCCCACACCCATGTATATTCATGCTACATTCAAGTTTGTATACATTTGGATAAAAGGGAGTAAGTGGGAGAAAGCATAAATCCCAGCATGGTGACCTTCCAGTTATGATTTTCTTAGTATCACTTAACTGAGGGGTGATAAACACCAGTTTTCCCAAAGATTAACTGATAAATGTCTTCTTGGAGCTTTGTGAAGCAGTACTGGGCATGAATTTGAGATTTTGATGGCTTGATGTGGCATTCTGAGTTGAGTACAAACTACTTAGTGGCAGACCCCCCCTTCTATTGAGTGACCCAGTAATTTTTTGCTTAACAGCTTGTGAAAGACCGTGTTTGGATGTGTATTTTAGGTAGATACATTGGATACAATGGATTAAATTAGATGCTAAAGCTTGTTGCAATGCATGTTCAGACTGTACTTGATGCATCTGGCTGTTAAGTAGATATGCATGTTGAACCTTTTTCTTTAGTCTGTAATACTGTGCTTTTCTTTGTAAGCCCAAGCTGAGAGGAAACTACTGTGATTCCACACCAGAGTTTGATACTCAAGACCTTAGCATCTAATTAAAGTTCAGTGTTTGGCAAGGGTGAGTTTTGTAGGTTCATGACCTATACTATTAGCATGTATGGCCTGATGTCTTTGCTAGGATCAGAGCAGGTCTTCATCACTCAGCCTTTATTTACTCTTACTGCTTATACTTTAATGAAGGGGTTCTGTATCACCCAGCGGTCAGCAAACAGCAGTTGCCTTTTTGTCCATTAATCAGACAATGCATAAGTTTACACCTGGAGCAAATTGGGGCGGAGACTACATAATCTCTAACTTATATGAGGAATCTGAAGAATTGGAGACCATTTTCTCTGAGATATACAGAAGTGGTGTGTTCCCCACCTCCATGGTTTCCCCATTTGACTCCAATTTGCAGAATTATTGAGGCTTTTGAGATCTAATATGGGCTGGCCTTTGGTTCTCCTTTTCCCCACAAAGCACACCAGTATGATTAATTGAAAAAGATGACAGAGTAGTCCTGAGTTACTCCGTCACATAGAGCCAGTTATTAGAGATGCTATTTTGGTAGCCTGGTAATATGCAGGAGGAAGATTAAGTCATTACCTAAAGGGACTTGAGTCTTAACAAGCATCCTGGAATCAGCACTTATGTTCACTCTGTAGTTCAGCACAGGTCCTAGAGGCCATGGGATTGTGTCACCCTGCCATCAGACGGAGAGTCTAAAGTTCTGAGTAGGTGCAGCAAAAGAGAGAATACTCTGCCTAACTATTGGAGCCTCCCACCTCTTCATTTCACCTCTCCAGACTCTAGTATTCTGTATGTATACCAGATGTTGGAAAAGCTTGCAGACTTCCCTTGTTTAGATTTAAGGAATACGTAAATTGGACTGCCTTTGTGGCTTCCTAGGTGGATTCTTACATAGCCCACTAGGACTGTGCTGATATTGTGGTTAGGCCCACAGGGCATGTTTATCTTCAGAATGTGGTTGAAGTTGTCCTCCTTTTCCTCAAGATATGAACATCATTGTGTTCTCTTGGAAAAAGTTAAATGGTTCTGTAACTGCAAGAACCACTTTGGTACTGTCAGCATTTACATTTAAGATTGTTGACAAAAATTTCTGTTCTTCTGTATTAAATGTTAAACAAACTTAAGATCAATACTTCACCTTGTGATTTAAGGGACAGTACATTTGAGAGTAGGGAATTCTAATAAAAAATGTGATTGATTAAGAGCATGAACTCAGAAAACAAACCAGCTGAAGGTGTACTGATTATGTTAGTGACATTGTCCTGCCTGGAAAATGTGACTTAACCAATGGAGCTAACAAATGGGCACCTGCCAGTCTGATGGAAAAAGTTTTAACTATGCAAACCTAAAACTGGAAACTCTGTGTTATGATACTTCATTAAAAATAGGGCTGGGTGAAGCTCCATTAGAGTCCATTTTCCCATTGTGGAAAGGGACTAGGTGTCCAGAGCAGTGTTTCTGGTACAAAGAATCAAGTGAATGAAGACTTGGAGAAAAGGATGGAAATTGTTCTTGCAACATGAATGGTGGAAGTGAGACCAGCAGAGAGTGTTTTTCCAGCAGTACAAGACTGAGTTAGATACTTGTTCATTTAAGTTTGTTAACTAGATGACTTCATTGAGCTTTGTGGTCCACTGTTGAGGAACAGTCTTGAAGCATTAAGAGGTTAATGGGCTTG